>NC_026156.1:3877755-3909823 GCF_000512975.1 Sesamum indicum
AAAACCTTTCAAACACCGGAAGTTGGCATTTTATTAGCTCCAATATCGTCCCACAAATGAACTTGCAACTTAAAATAACCCACTCACTAGTTAGGATTGGATAAGGTGGTAACTATAAAACTTACAAAAGCTGTATGTATTTTCGATTTCATCTTTATTTGCCAAGATCATCAACATTGATTAGTGTGGTGTAGGCTGGATGAATGTTTAAATTATAACATTGGACGACTCTGTGCCCTTGGGGATATTTCAATAGTTTGAATTTCAACTTGTCATTTTTAAAGTATTAGACGTCCTTGGAATGTAAACAAATACAAGAATTCCACATGAAATTGATTTTTTACAGTCAACAATTAGTTGGCATGCAGTCAGCTTTAAGCACTTTCTCTAATTGTTCTTCTCCTCAAGCTTTGTCCAATTGGTTAGTTTGGAAGGCTATGTTCCGTTTCCATGTTACAATTAGAATACCTAAGAAAATAGTTTATACAAATGAATTCTTGTAACATGGCATATAACAAATGAAAGTAGAAACACATATATACGCATCCATATTATTGTAAATGGTAGTATGGGCATGAATTAAAATCCATGGACCATAACAAAATATTCAACAGTTAATACATTTGTCATTGTTCCTTTACATATATTTTCTTCTTTTTTTCTGTGATTCATTAGTCTGTATATCCAAGCTGCAGCTACCCAACTCAAAATTTGTTCAACCTTTTCTCCTACATTTTAAAAACCCTCCACATCAAAATCTAGACAACACTTGTCTTTTTTTTATCATAGTAATCAATCCTTCTTTGATTTTCTTTTGAATAGTAACTAAAATATCTTGAAATATCTCACTATTCGCAATAAGTAAGGCAAATTTAATAGAGGCGGGGTGGGATGGACTGGACAAGCGTACTAGAATTAGACCCCACGGTTTATCATCTCCATGTACTGGTTCAATGATTCTTGCCTCTGCATCCTCATTTCCTCGTTGAATTTGTGGATGAACGCCTCCACTCGCCGATTCAACTCCTCCTGACTCAGCGACGGTTCCTTTCGGATCCTCAAACTTGCAGCCGCCGGCGACTCGTAGTTGCTGCGCTCCTTGAACGTCTCCGATTTGGTCACCTGATCTACGATGGGGGGATGCTGGTGCTCCCACGTGTCCGACTTCTTCAGGTGCCTCGTGAGCGGCACGTGACGGCCCTCCGTTATCATCTTCCATGTGCTCTCCAGTGTCTCCTGCCTCTTCGGCTTCGCCACTTTCAGAGACCTCACACCTGAAACTGCAAAAATCAAAATTCGCTATGTCATTACTGTAACTTTTCTGTATATTCATTTTTGCAAATACTTAATTAATTAATGAAGAGCGAATTGATTTAGATGTAAATAAAAATTAATAAAAGTTGGAAAAGAAAAAGAAAAAGCTTATGCAATTGTGAAACAGAAGCAAAACTTTTTCCGGATGATCGACGTCGCATTTGCATGCTTAACCACAAGGGAAGCCAAAAAGTGAAGGACACAAATACGACGCCGTACAGTTGTGTAAGCTTAGACTAGTGTGAAAACGTAGAGATCCCTGCGACATGTGAGCTCAGACTCGCCGGGAATCTGTGCTTCACAGTAAAATTGAATATTGAACTACAAGAGTAATTTAGAGTTTTGGTGAAGTTACCTTCAGGACTGTTCCTGATTGGCCTCCGGTGTCCGAACCTGGAAGAAGCCGGAGGTTTCTCATGTACCGGCAAGAGAGGTTTCTCCCGTACCGGCAAGAGAGATTCCACTTGAAGTTGCTGCGAAATTATCTTCTGCGGCAGGGTGTTGTACGTGGACGTCGTCGAATCAACAAACACATCCTCAGCTTCAGCTTGAGTTTCAACCACAATCTCTTCTTCTGTTTTGATATCAAAATCGATCTTCGCACCGTTCACCATCACAGGTTTCAATTCAACAACTGTATCATCCTCAACCTCTGACACCACAACTTCCGCCTCTACAGCCGTCGTCGGTTGCTGGACAACACTCATAATATCCATCTGAGCTGAAAACGATGCAAAACTCGACGGCGGAGGAGTTTTGACTGAAATCAAGTGCTCAGATCGAGCTGCAGGCTGTTCCGATTGGCTCTGGTGGAAGCGCGAGGACGCAGCTATGGTGATGATGATGCCGTTGATGATTATATACAAATAAGGAGGCTTCATCCATGAGAGAATGATGGACCAGATGGCCGGAATTCCATTCACTGCGACCGGAACAGAAAATTTCAACCCCATTGCTAAAGCCACAACTCCAGCTGAAATCAGAAGCACCTTCGCAGACAAGATCCAACCACTCATCGAGCCCATGTTAATATACCGTAACTATCTGATTTTGCTTTCTTCTTCTTGCGTGTGTGTGAGAGAGTGTGAGATGAGCTAAGAATATACCACAAGTGGAGGAATGGAAGAGAACGCGAGGATAGATGAAGTACTGAGGGTATATATACTGGTGGGTTGCTCTTGGGAACGCGGTTTATGGGATTGTGTGAAATCTGGGCCGTAAGATGAGGGGACAAAAAGCTGTGTTTGTCTAAATCAAATTAATTATATATTTTTTTAGAATCGTACGTCAATTCATAATAATCATACTCCGATTTGTCACTAATTCAAATTTGATCTAACAAAATCTAAACTAAAATTTTTCATATTTATTTGTGAAATCTTAGCTCAATTGAATTAAATAATTCAAATTAACTATAGCATAAGTATAATACTGATGATATAATTAATAAAATAGGAAAAACATTAATTTAAATATCTTGTTTGATTATTAAATTAGACACCAATTATTATTTTAAATTTATTGATTTAGGTGGAGCAAATGATGAATTGAAATTAGTAGTGTAAAGTGTGGTGTAGATGGGGTGGGTCAAAGTAATGTTATTAATAGTTTGAATATTGGTGAAGTTGGAAGTAAGAGGGTGATTTTGATGGTGAAAGGTGAAAAGTCAGAAATGTAATCTTCCCTTTTTGCTTCATAGACTTATCCATTTTTTGGTCGGCTAAGTAATCATCACAGGTTATCTTCATTATAATCACTATTACCCAACTAAGTAACTCTCACTATTTTCACCACCTTCAATTCATTTCACTCATTATTCTATTTCATCTTTTAAAGTCACATGTAGTGTAGGGCTGAATTGGCCAATACCCACACTTCCTACTCTATATTGCATTTTTTTATTGTATTTAAATATTATAAATTCTAAAAAAGAAAAAGAAAGGATTAATATATATGAAATATAAAAAGGAAAACTACGTAAGGGACGTTACTCAATTTTTGAGACCGTTAGCAGCGGATAGGCGGAGATTTGTGGGAAGATCCAGTTGCCCGGGCCTAACGCTGCGGGCGGCATCAAGCCCCTCACGTGCCCAACAGCCTGGTCCCCATGACCGACCATTTTCCCCCCTTCTTTTTCCAGTTTTTAAAAAGACCTTCCCTTTTCTTATGGATATTAAACTCCTCCCCCACAAACAAACAATACTTCCTTTATTACTCATGGCAATGGGGCGGGTTTAGGGTGAGTTTGTCCGGATTATATATGTAAAATTATTTAAAAGTTCATTTATAATATCATAATTTTCTATTAATAATGTAGTACATATGAATAAATAACTAATAATAAAAATCGGATCGGATCCGAGTCCAATATTTTAGGATTTGATCGAACCAAATAATATGAATACCAAACCCGTTCCGCCCCCAAAAAATCGGGCCCAATTGTCACCCTAGCTTTTACTTACTGATCCAACCACAGATTTTAATTCAAATTGGAGTAGATGGAAATTTGATTAATTATATAATTAGTGCAATATATACTTTTAGTATAATTAGCATATGATTTCGAGAAAATGACTAATTACACAACAAATATATTAAATTTGCTTTATAATTAATTTGATTCGATCAAATCCAAATATAATTTTTTTAAAAAAATAATTATAAATTATTAATTAATACTTATGTCCCATATAAAGTGCGCAACATGCCACAAAAAAAGGCGTATGAGCATGACCTTTAACGATCACACCAGCACCTTTATTCCACACTTTATTCTTCTTTCTTTGGTCATTTCCACCATTTTTGAGGTCGCAAAGCTGTTAAAAGTGCTTGATTTGGAGTTTGGACCACCAATTTGGTCACCTATATATAAATTAATTTCAGACCATCTTAATTTCAATTTCCCTCTGTGTGCGGAGGTTGGATTCGTCATGTTAGGTGAACCGATTTCAGGTTCCCACTATTTATTTTGAATGTCGTCATGATAAGGTTCTTAATTAAATTATATGGGGACTCCACCAATTATTCTTAGTTAGGTACCACATTATTGAATTACTAAAATATATTATTTCAATTATTTTTTGCGATTCCCTAAGTACTTGTTTATAAATCATTATTGCATGACGAGAGGTATGTATTTATTTTATTTTATGATGATATAATGTAGTAATAAATATATCCAACATTGGTATTTTAATTATGGTCCCCCATCGACCTGATTAGACTACAAAATGTTGTAATGAAACATGCAATTATATGTCTCCACATTAGACTACTAGTTTAAAAAAAATACCAAGAAATTATAATTAATTACGATACTAATAAGCCACGTATCACCAAATTCACTTGCTACCTAGACTGTATTAATCCGATGTTAGTTGAGCTAAACAACAATGTGAACGTGGCTGAAACTGAGCCTAAGCTGATTCTGTCATTACATAGAATTATTCCAAAAGTCAAATTGATTTATTTAAACTTATTTGAAAAAAAATAAAAAACACCCATTAGAATTGTGAACTGAATTACGGACAAGATGTCACGTGAAACCCAAACCGACAACTGCGGAGGGTGTCCTCGCAACTATCGCAATCATTAAATCAGTTAGAATTCGTTATAGTGGAAATTTGCGTAAACTCGAATTAATTATTGACCTAAATTAAGATGAAGGTGTCCGGATATGCTTTAATTTTTTTTCCTTATTAATAATTGGTGACTATACTTTAATTTAAAAATAAAACCAAGTCAAACTACTGCATGTGTTTGGAGTTTTGTAAAGTTTGGTCTCGTTTTTTAAATGGTTCAATTTGTTCACACGTTAGGCATATTGTGATTGGGGCCTCACATTAGTTGATCTTTTATTAGGTGGAATATGGGCATTTCTGATTGTTATGATATTTTACTTTATACCTATAATTGTTAATGATTGATATCCGTTATTTAAAATTTATTACTTGTTGAAGTAAAAGTAAAACAAAAAGGAAAATGGAAAAATCCTTTTGGCATTGATCTGGTTGAGACTCGAGAACATCGATGATCTGAAACTGATAATAATATTGTGAAGATGTGAAGACGATTTGCAGACCAAGTCTGAATATGTATTTCAAATTGGATTAGTAAAGTTAGCCTAAACACACGAAATATAGGCCAATTGAGGTGACCTTAAGTTAAAATCCTCCGAAACTTGAGTCAATTTAGGGCTTCGCAGTTTGCATATTGCAATCTTGTAGTAATAAATACATATATGTAAAATGAACATAATTCCTTTATGGGGATATATATGTCATAATCCAAGCGGGCTACACAGCAGTGGAGTAATCGTCAGATGAGTATTAGATCAACGGTTGTTGAAGCGGGTCGTCGGCTTAAGAAGGTCTAGTGCGACCTAACCCATAAAAAAACACGTGGACTCTTAGAATGTTTGTGTATTTTTTTTTTTTTTTTTTGAAGAACATTTTGGTCTTTTTGACTTGCCATAATACATTTTTCCTATTAGATATGTAATGTAATTAAGAGTGGCATAAATAAAAGAGTACGAAGGGACGAACAAATAACTTAATGATGACACCTTTTTTTTGTGAAATATAGGCAACGGATCTAAATCCCAAGAAAAGTCGAGAACCAACTTGAATCCTTTATAAAGAAAAATATATATATAGAAAAAAGAAAAGAATAAATAAAGGAGCATGGGATGGGGATGGGCATGGGTAGTAATTTGTGAGAAGTAGAAAAGAAAAGGAAGATAAGAAGGAAGCCATAACGTGATGAGGACAAAACGTGTGACTTGTTAAATTTGACTTGAGTTGAGGCTGCAGATCTCACTTGCGCGGCGTGGTGCACCCTACCTCAGCGGCTGCAAAATCAGCGCATCTTGTCAGTTGGGATCATTAATTCAAAATTCTTGACCCAACCATTTAATTTCCTCTTATAAAAACTATTTTCATTTCTGTTTTTCTAATATTTGTGGGTGAGGGGATCTGAATCTCACGCTTTTGGGCTGCTTCCAGAGGCATCTACACCTCATTTGCGCGCCACACCTGATTTGTGGTAGTAGTCTGTTTAGTGACAGTTGCACCAGATGGAGACGGTGGCGGTGGCGGAAACTAAAACAATTGGATAAAAATAGAACCGTGCCTTTGACGCACTTTTGAAGATTTTCTCTATTTAAGTCAAATTATAGATGCTGAGGGAGGTATTCTTCTATTTCTTTGAGAGATGGCGACTACTCAACTCAAATAAATTTAAGCTCTAGTGATTCTACTCTTAAGTTGAAAATATTGATAAATATTTTTATGATTTCATATGGATTCTTGTGTTGATATAATACTTTGCTACATGTTGCATGATTTTTTTTATTTAAATCGATTTGATAGTGTGATGCACTTGTCATATAATTGATCATTTTTTTTAAATTGTACATCTATTATACCTACAATATAGTTACTTCAAATTTAATTTAAATTAGAGTTTTTCATGATGTAAAAAATATGCTATGCTAATCTTTTGGGGGTGAATTCTAGAAAATTCTTTATAGAAATGTACTAAGTTTAGTATGGATGACCTGTTAGTATATATATATTGGATTAAAACTAAATATAATTGAAAGTAATAATTATGTCTGTCATACAAGGAAGTTCTAACCTGAAAATCCGAAAGAAGAATCCTGACCAACGCTATCCAAACACGCCTCATCCACTTCATGCACACTCCCATCGGCATCGTTCTACCAATTATTGCTGGTGAGCTCAGACCGGAATGGATGATGCTTGATTGGATAGGGTTGGAAAGATTGATTGATGTGATTTTCTCTTCAAATCCTTACAATTTGTAGCAGAATCCCATGATCATGATTTTGTGACAGATACAAGGTTTGTTTCTTCAGTCGTGATCAGTTGGTGGTTAACATTTAGGTCTATAGTAAAAGGTTTTTGTTGAAATATGCGCAAAATGCGTGAACTGAGGAATTAGAATCGAAGTGGCTGAACAAGAAAGAAATCATGACCCAATTGCTTCAGCTATTGCATTTTTGTTTGAGCTTGAGCCCAATTTTAAAAGACGTTGGACCTTCAAGTTTTAATACAAAAGCCCAATTTAGATTCGGGCTTACGAGATTGATGCTCGTAATAATGTTGGCCCAGTCAAGTGAAACTGAAAAGAGGAAATAACAAGTATAGAATGAGGATAAAATAGGAAAATGGGAAAATCAGACGGCATAGCCGGCGACCCGCAACAATTCCCTGTTTCCGTGTAGCAGTGGTTCAGTTCTCCAGCACCGTTGCCGTTTTCCAGGTTTGTGATGAATATAAGAATAGATGTATCAGTATTTCTTGACTGTTATACTCTTCTTTAAGCATCTGGAGAAACAAATCGGAATAATTTCTCCTTCTCTCAATTCGACGGTATTTTGGAGATATTTGCCGTGTTTTTTGGATCTAGTGTCGAAGTGAGAGAATAATAAGAAAACTGTTGGTAATACAATTATGTTTCTGTTTTAATATTGTTATGAACGGAGCCATGAGTTTTATGTTAATGCGTTTGGATTCTGGTGGTTGTCTGTTTCATCAGAAAATATTGGTCTAATTAGTTCATAGTACATACTCGTGCCTGGCTTCGCCTTTGTCTCTAAACAGCCTTATTTACATCAATGATTTGTATTATGTTCGGAGGATTGAAAGTTCAAAACCATCTAGTACGTCTTTGTTGCAGAGTTTCTTCTTCCGGGTTGGGACTGTTGCTTTTGGAGCCTTATTTGTAAGGATTGGGGCTGATGGTTAGACTCTTTGATTCTCACTGTCACTTTCAAGATTCAAGAATCTTGAATCTGGCCCCTAAACTAATAAAGGAGACTATTGATACTGGTGTGGTTCATTTTGCTGTAAATGGAGTATCTGAGAAGGACTGGCATTTGGTGAAGGAGATGAGCGAACGCTATCCTTCTGTTATTCCAAACTTTGGGGTTCATCCATGGTATATATCTGAGAGAACTCCCAATTGGCTCAACACTTTGAAGGAGTTCCTTGCGACTACTCCTTCTGCTGCGGTTGGAGAGATTGGTCTCGACAAAGGTTCTATGGGGAAGCGGATTGATTTTACGGATCAAGTTGAAGTCTTCCGCCAGCAGCTTGAACTTGCAAAAGAGCTGAAAAAACCAGCCTCTTTGCACTGTGTGCAGGCTTTTGGTGATCTTCTTGAGATACTAAAGTCTGTCGGGCCATTTCCTTCTGGTGTAATATTGCATTCGTATCTTGGTTCTGCTGAGATGGTTCCTGAATTTTCTAAACTCGGTGCTTACTTTTCCTTCTCTGGTTTCCTCATGTCAATGAAAGAAAGCAAGGCAAAGAAAATGTTGAAGTCCATTCCTACTGAAAGGATTTTGTTGGAGACAGATGCCCCGGATGCTCAACCAAAATCAGTAAATCCAGATTCTCTATTCTGGATTGAAAGAGAAGCTCCTGATTCAAAAAAGCTTACCGGTGATGAAGATAGTTTGTCCTCAAATGAAGCTAACACCCTTGACAACAGATCCCGTGATAAAGGAGAAGCATCTGCATTACCTGAAGAAAGACTTAACCATCCAGCTAACATTCATCACGTACTTGCTTACGTCGCGCGTTTACTTGAGATGGAAGAAAAAGAACTTGCTGAATTGAGCTATCAAAATGCTGTACGCCTCTTCTCTTATGAGGGATCAAAGTTGGTGCAGGTCAACTCTTAGTAATTGTGTAAAGTTAGAGTTGACAAGTTCTTAGCAATTGTTGCTCTCGATGTAAGTCTGAAAGTCACAAAAGTTACAATTTCAGGATTGTATGTTCTGGTTCATACTTGTAGACTTGCTTGTAATTATTACACAATGCTTAAATTCATACCGGTGATGTGATAGTACTAAAGATGAGCATAGTTTGATTCAAACGAAAAGAAACGTAGTTCGATTAAAGGAAGATTTGTTTGCATAAGATAATAACATTTCCTTCTATTCATTGAAGCCATATCAAACCAAAGGCAAACACAATTCTACAAACTCAAGGAAGCAAAAATCATGTTGTACAAAAATATGCAGTTTCAGAACCTCACAATTATAAGAACAATTTCGTAAATTTACTGCTTTGAATTATCACATAAAAGGATTAGGCTACACTATCCTGCCTTTGTTGTTTCACGCCGCCTTACAGACTACCTCAGATGAGTTCAGAGAAGTTGATTCTTCTTTGTGCATGCCTGGAACCTCTACCGAACATCATTCATATTTTTTCTGCATCTTCAGTTTTGACTCTATGTCTCCACTGTAAGGTGCAACATGGTATGCATACTGCTGGATAACAGAGAAGATGACCATCTCAACACAAACTAAAACATTCTGAATTGCTTCCTCGACGTGCTCTGTATCTAACCAGAAATGATGGGATTGAACAATGCCCATCCTGACGAGGATGTCAAGTACTACTCCCTGCAAGCCATCAGAAGACATTTATCAAACCAGCTGTAGTAATGCTATATTATCCTCATTGACAAAGATGGAAGTATAAAATTTCCAACTAACATTGATCAGACAAGAGAGAAAATATGTGATATCCCGTGCATTACTCATTATGTTCAACATCCATAAGCTGAATCTACCAAATTAGAAACTGATGTAAGAAAATCCAGTTTGAGCTAATTGCATCAGATTCTGATTTACGGAAGACTTGAATTTCATGATCATTGGTCAGGGCCAGTCTTCAAAAGTTCACTTGTCTAGTTATGTCACTACTTTAGAGAAGGGCCATGATTTTGACGATCCATAAGAATCTAGAAAATCTATAACAAAGTCTCAAACTGATTACAAGTGCTCGATTCAGATCTGAAAAGCAGCAGTAATCAAGAGAATGATGATAATTGTAACAAGATCACAATCAATATCCACAAATATGCAGCAGGACTTCAGCAGCAAGATTAGAAGCTGATTTTGCTATCCATATACATGGGCATTACTAGGGTCAAACCTGAACTAATGGACGGTGTGACACATTTTTGTCTATGCACCTAACAGTACTTTGGTGAATTTAGAGACAACCACAAGGTAATCATGCCATCATGAAATGCTTATGAGAAACTTAACAAATGGTCAAAACATGTGAGCAAGTGAATTTGCTCACCCTTTCGTATCTAAATCTAAATTCCAAATAAACAAACAAATTGAGATGCATGAGATGAGAAAGACGATCTCTGACCTGCCAAAAGCAGAAGAAAACAATTCCCTTGATGCAGATAAACTTTGCCAGTGGCTTATGAGGCTCCAATTCTTTTGCGAAGACATGGTAGAAGACAACCAAGGAGTACATGGCCAAGGAAAACGATAGGTTGAGAATGACTGTGAACGTCCAACTGAGCCAACTGGGGTACATCCCAACAATTTGTAATGTTATCATCAAGATAGAACATATGGGACGGATGATAACAAACTGCCATGTCCAATACTTGAGAAGCCTCAACGTGTGGTGATTCAAATGCGTCTTCCTAGGCTGCACATAACCGAAAGGAACTTTCTTAGACACAATTCAAAAATTGATCATCCAACCGAAACTCATGTAGCATTGTAGTCTGTTGGGATTAAACAGCCAATTAGTAACTCATGCCCTCAGCTCAAGTTTAGCAGCAGAAAGCCTCCTTTTGGTATGTCTTCCTTCTGTATAACTTGCTCGAGTTGGAGTTAAGTTCATAAAAAAAGGGAATCAGTTATTGCTCAAAACTAAGGATAAAATATCATATCTTCCTTGCTCTAAAGATATTAATGCATTCAGAAAATCTTATTTACCACCATCTACAAACAAAACCATAAAACCAATACCAGAAAATATTAAGCAACAGCACAGGACAGTAAAATCTCACCTGGAAGAGAGTCATCGGAAATGAATGGTGAATCTCCCTCCCTTTTATCTCATCAGGTACAATATTCTTGCTCATGGAAATCTTCAAATAACTATACATCAAAGCCAAAAACTTCGCAATAGCCTGACCCAAACAAGAAAAACCCCAGCATAATTAAACATAATTAAATAACTATACGTCGAAGCAAAATAATTTGCAATAGCCTGACACCGAACTGCAAAATAAACCAGCACAACCAAACACAATTTGGCATATCATAGTTAACAACCATAAAAAGAAAAGAGAAGATAGATATATGGCACACACCAAAGCTTCATAGCAGTCTTTGACAGAGTCCAATAGCATGAAAAATGGTTTGCTCCCGCGGATATCCAATAATCCAACAAACGAGTCAACAGCATAAACTGGGGCCATCAGTATGATTATGAGTATGGCTTTTTGCTCCTTCGCATTCTTCCAGTAAAACAGATGTTGTGATACCAACTGAAACGTGAAGTGCAGAGTTAGCATCACTAAGAATCCTGAAGCCGCCAGCGTCATTTGGTCCCGATCCATGTTAGCAAAATCCATGTCGCCTGCAACTCAAGTTTGCTCCGGTAAAGTTACAGTAATCAGTCAATAAGATCGCCCAATGAATAATGATCAAGAAAGAAAGGGAAAAGGTGGAAAAGTCTTGCCGGATTCGAAGAACAGAACACAAAAAGGAAATTCCAGTGAGGTTTCTGGCCTGCTAATCATACGATAAAGGCGAAAAAGTACACAAAAGCGTGCTGTTTGGTATGGCGTTAAGGAGTCCTACTAAAAGCGCACAATGCCAAGATCCGCATCGCTGACGCTGTGATGGGCCCTGCTTTAAGTATTAATAACGTCTTCCATTTTCAACGATTCTAACCTACACCATGTTTTAAGTAATAAAACGTTTATCGTCTTAAACGTTTTCATTGTACCATTGGAAGTCTGCATGAAGGCGTCCTGGTTTGACCAGGTTCTTAACTGTCAAAGCGTGTCGGTGAGCGCATAAACTATATACACTATTGTCGCAGCATCCCTTTCAAGCTTACAGAACGGGTCGGGTAACGGATTCCATATAACGAAGGCGCCAAAGTAACCGTTTATATTTCGTTCTAAGTTTTTCTTTCTGAAATTGTTTTCCAAGGTTTCTTTCAGAAATAAAACGTCACACTCACGCACAAAAAACAAAGTTTCAAGAAAACTGACAAGTATTTGTTTCTTGTGATTACCGGTCCTATTAATTCCAAGAATTGCAGTCCAAGCTCTTGTTCCAATCTTATCCGTCATTATGGCTCGCAACAAATACGCCAAAACAGTGTCCAGCATTAGTCGATTCTACTTACAACGCCTGTTCATAAATATATAAGATTGGGTTTCATGATCCTTTTACCTTGGTAATAGTTTTACTTGTTGAAATACTGAAATGAGGAATATGTTCATTATACTTTTGTCGGCGATTTTATTGTTTGAAGGTAGTTTTTGGAACACAGCCGTTTCAACAACTGTGACATATGATAGTAAGGCATTGGTCATCGACGGAAAGCGGAGAATCTTGCAGTCAGGCTCCGTACATTATCCACGAACCACGCCAGAAGTGAGTTGGAATCTTTATTTATTTTTTGTTGATTACTGGTTTGATGAATTAAGGAAATGTTATTGTTTTCCTGTTTGTGGTGAATTGAAGGTATGGCCAGAAATCATTAGGAAGGCAAAGGAAGGAGGATTGGACGTGATAGAGACTTATGTCTTTTGGAATTATCATGAGCCTGTGAGAGGAGAGGTATACAAGTTACTTTGCTTCTCATAACAAGTGATTACGAGTATGTTCCACGCTGAACTTAATAGAACAATAGTTCAATGCTTTTGTTTGTGGGAATGGGAGATTAATCATTTAACTGGTAAGTCCTTAATTTCTTATTTTATGGCCTGTGTTTATTGATTCTCAGTTTAATGGCATGGTCTAAATAAATGGAGGCTCAAGATCTTTTAAGCCTCAAACGTCAATTTCGGAAAGTTTTATGGCTCAAGAGCTGAGTTCAAGTTGCTATTTGCCACCATACTTCTTGATAATGCTGATACTTCATTCTATGATTTATTTCCTTGTTTTCTATGACAATTACTTGATTAATGCTGAGAGATTCACTTTTATTTTTGCATAATGTTGAAAGTATCGTGGTTAAGATAAGAATATATGACTTACTTTTTGTGGATAATATGACTGAATTTTGTCAAGCTGCTGCAGCCAATTTTTAGTGACCATGCTTTGCTGGATTTTGTAGCCTCTATAAGGTTACTGTTCTGTGTAAT
The DNA here is from genome assembly GCF_000512975.1 of Sesamum indicum. Classification (NCBI taxonomy): domain Eukaryota; kingdom Viridiplantae; phylum Streptophyta; class Magnoliopsida; order Lamiales; family Pedaliaceae; genus Sesamum; species Sesamum indicum. Next base: position 3,891,250 of record NC_026156.1, read on the forward strand.
ACTTTCTATTTAGTGTGTGATGTCTGCACTAATTGTTGATAGACTGAGGTCTGAAGTGGTTCTGTGTGGGGAATGTGCAGTTGTCTATTTTCAGTGGAAAAATGACTATCACATGCAATAAAGAAAATGGCTTAGATATGGTTCTTACATGTACTTTTTCCACATTAGCGTCATACCTGTTACCTTAGAGACACTGACACTTTCTAGAAATGTAGTACTACTTTGGAGGCAGGTTTGACCTAGTGCGATTTGTTAAGGAAGTGCATGAAGCTGGTCTCTTTGTGCATTTGAGAATTGGTCCCTATGCTTGTGCTGAATGGAACTATGGGTTAGTCCTTTATTCAGTCTTCTTGATCTGTACACAGTTTCCATTGTTATCTCTTAAGGTAATAAATGCATGTCTTGGGGGATTTTTAAACTACTGTTTAAAGTTCAATTATCAAGTAGATAATAAAATGAATCATTTGCAATATCGTAACTCCTTAAATTAAAAATGAAATGATTTGATAACGTCGACACTCTTGTTTGACTTGTCTGAACAGGGGATTTCCAGTTTGGTTGCATTTTATTCCTGGAATACAGTTCCGAACAACAAACAGCCTTTTCAAGGTGCATCTTAAAATGCTGCAACTGATAGTTTCATAATTAATTGATGAAAACTTCAAGATGTTGTGTAAAGCATGTTTTGGTGTTAATGCAGAAAGAAATGGAGCGATTTCTTGCGAAAATTGTTAACTTGATGAAGGATGAGAACCTCTTTGCATCACAAGGAGGGCCAATTATTCTCGCACAGGTTGCTTCTTATTATGTACTCGGCTGCCTTTAGCTCAAAATTTTCTTCTTGAACTTTAAAATTATTGTCATGTGCTTGTTTTCCCGGGGTAATAATAGCATAGGTGCTGGATATGATTTCTGAACATTATGTGTTGTTCATAAAATGTTTACCTAGCATTGAAATAATCCATTCTTCACATTATCTTTCTTATTGCCAACATGGTTAGTGGTGTATGATTTGTCCTCCACACATAAAGTTGAGAATCCAAATATTATGCAGTAAGTGATTATAAAATATGTCATTGGTACAGAGTATCTTACTGAATTTGATGTTATTGGTCAGTTTATCCTTTTGGTCTTTATTTGTTTATCTATTTTAGGGAGTGTGTTGTTACAGGTGGAGAATGAATATGGAAATGTTGAATGGGCTTATGGAGTAGCTGGAGAGTTATATGTCAAATGGGCTGCAGCAACAGCTGTCGGTCTTAATACCACCGTTCCATGGGTGATGTGTGCTCAGGAAGATGCACCAGATCCAATTGTAAGTAGAATTCATCAATGTTTCCCGTCATGTTCCTTTTCTCCATAATGCTCACACAATAGAAGGCACATCATATTCTTTTTGCCATAGTTCTATGTAATAATGGGATTTTTGGCTGCTGTGTGGTTGATTATGAGAACTGCAGTGCTTCTAGTAGACGCAAACTTAATAAAGGAAGCATGTGATGTTGCAGATAAACACTTGCAATGGATTTTATTGCGACCGGTTTTCTCCAAATTCACCATTCAAGCCAAAAATGTGGACGGAAAACTACGTTGGATGGTAAACAAAGTACATTATTCTGTTTCGGGTAGTTTATTGGAGAATCCCCACAGGTTTCACGCTCATTATTATCAGTCTTTCTAGAGTCCAACACTAACATATAATTTTGCAGGTTCCTTGCATTTGGATATGCCGTTCCTTTTCGACCTGTTGAAGACTTAGCTTTTGCTGTTGCACGCTTTTTTGAAACAGGTGGCACTTTCCAAAACTATTACATGGTGAGCCTGATTAAGGTGATATCAAGGAGCTGCAAGTTATGCCCTGATAAACACAATCTCTTACCAATTTGATTTCTCCAATACTTGCAGTATTTTGGTGGCACCAACTTTGGTAGAACAGCAGGAGGACCTTTGGTTGCTACTAGTTATGACTATGACGCCCCAATAAATGAGTATGGTAAACTTTCTGACTGGTTAAGCAGAGAAATGCCATCTGTATGTACCAGGAGCAGAGCAGTTTTTTTCTTTCATTCTTGGAAATTTTTGGCAGTCTATAAGATCTGTATGCTAGGTATTTTAAAAGGAGTAAATGAAAGGCCAACATATTGAAGATGTAATAGATCAACTAGTGGTTTTTAGGTTCCAAAATTGATGCGTTAGACACACAAATATGTCACAAATTTAAACTTCCAAGGAACATCAAAAGGGTTTATGAATTTGAAAAATCTGCTATGCACTTGTGATTCACAATTCAGCTTGAAAATTGCAGGGTTGGGAGTATTATTCTGCATAGGATGATATAAGGGATATAAGCCAATTTCTTTCAGTAGTAATGAGAACTGGAGAATATTTTTCTGTAGCATTTGACATGGAGCTTTTCCTTATCCCAGGTCATGCAACAAAAATTAGAGGAGCACCTTCTACTGTAATTAGCATGATAATGATCTAACTAAAAACACCCACCTTACTCATTTTATCTTAATTTATGTAGGTTTTATCAATCAGCCAAAGTGGGGCCACCTGCGTGACCTTCACATTTCAATTGAACAGTGTGAGGAACATTTGATCAATGCCAATGCAACTCAAATTTCTTTGGGCAAGAATCTGGAGGTATGTTTAAATCCATGTTTTGTTTTTTTATTGTCAGTGTAGGGTTAGATAGGACATTTTGTTGTTTATACATGGAATCTAAAACATTTGGAAGCATCCAAAGCATTTAGTGGGAAACATTGGGCAAAGTTTTCATCCTTTTTTCATTGTTTTACACAAATTTTATGTTCATCTTGCATGAAAAAAGAATATGGAGCTAAAGCAGCTGTTCTTTTATGCATGGTATTGAACATTAAGTTGCACCTATCATTTGCAATATGCCCTGCCATATTTTGTATATTCTGATTTGGATTTTGTACTGATCATGTAATGTAAATAATTTGGAATTTTATTGTGTTCTGGAAGGAGTATCATTCCTGTTGCTGAATAGCATCTTGTGCATGCTTGCATTTTTTAACTTCAGATGGAAACAAATTTACGTTCTTTTTTATTTTAGGTCACATAGCAATTGGATCCTATACTCATGTCGTTAAATCTGAAAACTTCTTTCAGTTGAAAATGTAGAATTTGATGTTATCTGTATAAAACGTATCTGCTATTTATTTACGAGTCTGAATAACTTGTTGACTAGAATATTCATGTTGCTGTTGATGAGCCTTGACACCCCGGGAATTTGACAATCACATTTGCTATATCAGGCTCATGTATACTACAGGTCCCACAATGATTGTGCAGCATTTCTTGCCAATTATGGTAGCTCCACAGATGCTACTGTCAATTTCAGGGGGAATTCTTACTTCCTTCCTGCATGGTCTGTGAGCATTCTTCCAGACTGCGTGAATGTTATATTCAACACAGCTAAGGTAACCCCTCCCCTCTCTCTGTTTTTGGTTCTCATAAATGTGTTGAGACTTCAAATTCCTAGTGCCTATTCATTTTTACTTTTGAATACAAGGTTGGGTCTCGGCCTACTAATAAAGAATAAATAAAGATATCCTAAAAAAGGACTACACTCTGTGTTTAAACTAATGGCAGGGAGGGGGTGTCAGCTGGTAAGGGCTACTTGATAATCATTAAAGTTCATGGTTTTTGTTGCATCTTCCTTTATAAGCATGTGAAGTAGTTATGTACTGAACATTGCATTCTTGGTTCATGGAACGACTTCGTAACACATTTCTCTCTTAACAAATCTCAATTTTCTTTTGTTGCTTTTTGAAACATTCACATATTCACACGATGAAAAATGGAATTTAAGATTGAAACTGTTCAGAAGTTGATTTGGTGACTATCCCTCAGGTTTAATATCTTATGAAAATTCTTCTCTTCATTTACCATGGACAAAGGTTCTTTCGCAAAGAACTCTTGATGATGATGTTTTTACTTGGAACATCACCATGCATGACTCTTCTCTGCCATCATCATCTTGGAGTTGGTACAAGGAACAGGTGGGCGTTTGGGGTAACAACTCATTTGAGGCCTCAGGTTTACTGGAGCAGATAAATACAACAAAAGATACAAGTGATTTCCTCTGGTACTCGACAAGGTAAATCACTTCATGTTTGTTCTTTGATTTTTTATTTTTTATTCTGCCGTACTAGGAAACGATTTTCCAGCTTTGAATGCTAAATAAAATGATAGCACTCAATTAATTTTCACGAGAACACTAACCTGTTCCATCCTAATCGAACAGCTTTCTCAGTTTCCATAAATTGAAATTGTCAAACATTTCGGAAGGGATGGAGAAATTGAGTTCTTAACATAAAAATGGATAAAGGATTGATTATAGGCTCATGTATATGCCGTTTCCTATTACTGAATTTCATTTTATTGTTTTACAAGAAGTGGCAACCAAATATAGTCAGGGATGATCATGCACGAATTGAGACGTCTTTACAGTTTTCAGCAAATTATATTTTTGATCAAGATGAAAGAAATTAATTGTTTCTTCCTCTTGGTTTTTCCTTCTGTAAGTGTAATTTCCAGTGTTTATACTACAGTATATTGCTAAGCATTTTTTAACTGCTCAATCTTCTTAGCAATTATTAATTTTGTAATATATTATTTTATTACTGGCAGCATAAATATGACTGCAAAAACTGAGCAAAATCAAACAAAAGAAGTAGGTCTGCTTATCTGGAGTTTGGGACACGCTGCTCTTCTCTTTGTAAACAAAAGATTAGTAGGTAAGCAATGTGTGTAGTACAATTAGCTAAACTCAAATTCTATTCATGAAAATTTCTATTTTGTCTTCTTCTGCAAAAGAATTATTCAGGAACATATCCAATTTTGTTAGATGTAACTGCTATATATGCACATGTATTTGCTCCAGCATGATGAAATTCTTCACGAAAGATGGCTACCTCACTAGCAGCCCAACAACTTTTTATGTTGATGAGTATGGCCATGATAGAGAACTTTCTCAACCTCTGCTGTATTTGATCTTTGCTTCTATTTTCTGTCCATGCTAGTAATAAAAACGAGTTTTCAAATATCCTTCTCAAATAAAGTTGTAAGGTGTGCCAACTGGAAAAGATCAAAGGAGAAAAGAGAAGATAAACAATTTGTTGATTGTGAATGAAACTTGGAATATGTATTTCTTCATCATTGTTACTATATTTCTAGTCTGAATTTCTCTGTTGAATAGTTACTGAAAATCAACAGCGCCCTGTTTATTGCTGCTCTTTTGATCATTTAAGATGCATCTTTTAATTAGTCTTGAGCTATATCTGATAAACTTCTTGCTTTGATCTTCAGGATTTGGTTATGGAAATCATGATGATGCCAGCTTCATAATGAGTGCCAAGGTTAAACTTCATAGTGGAAGCAACACAGTGGACGTGCTGAGTATGATGATTGGTTTACAGGTAGGGTGTTCTCCCCCTCACTTGCCACTCTCTCTTTCTCATCCACGTTTATGCTTCCATAGAAATTCCTGTCTATTGTTGTTCTAAATCTGTATTTTGTATATTAATATGGATGTTAAGAAGAATGGAGAAACGATAAAGAGTGTTTTGATGATGGGTTTGGGGGCAAATTACAAATGTCAGAAGAAGGGTCAAATTCTGGATGGAGAATTCAAAGCTAGATGCTTGATGGGAACTTTTTTATAGCAGAGAACCCACATAGTCTGCCCTATATATTGGATATATCTTACTGTGGAGGAGAACCATCTTACACAAAGCAACAAAAATGCGTGCATTGGAGAAGTTAACTTGCCTTGTTATAGACCCAAGGCCATATTTTGAGATTCAGATTCCAATTTTGCACCTGATCTTGATGGGGAGTCTTTTCTATGACCCAAAACAATCTTTTACAGCCCTGTTTTCTCCTTACTTCCACATATTTTTAGCATAATCATTATTGTTCAATGTCAAATTCACAATTTCCTTTCTTTGAAACATCATTCTTCAGAATTACGGACCATGGTTTGATGTGCAAGGAGCGGGATTATATTCTGTGGTTCTTACTGATTTGACAGATTCAGAAGAGGATCTGTCTTCCATGCAGTGGACGTATCAGGTAGGTAGTTATACCAGGATTAGTTAACTTGGAAATGTTTCTCACATAATTATTCTCAACTACTGACAAGCTGCAACTTGAAATTATTGCAAATACACTTTTTAACTCACTATGTCGTGCGTTTTTGCTCGTAACTCTTTTTAGAAGACAAGACCTTAATTGAGGAGAGGTAATGTTGATACAATAAACATTACTTCAGACAGAAATAGGTATGTTTAAGAACTGGATATAATTTCTCTCCTGAATGAACGTTTAATGTTTCTGAGATTGAATTCTACCACACAGTTTTAAACTTGGCATGTTCACCAAAGAATATTGCTAAATAATGGTAAATTACATGAAACGGATTTCATATTCATCTTTTGCTTTGTTACATCTCCCGTGGCTTTCAGCCTCATGGTAATTCTTCTGAAGTGGAAAGAGACCCATTAATTTGTATTTCTAAATATAATCATTTACCATTTCAATATTTATCGCAACAAATGATGTTCGGAAACATGGATATACTCAGGTTGGGCTTGAAGGTGAATTTCTTGGACTTCAGAATGTATCCCTTGCAAATAGTTCAATATGGACTAAGGGGAGGGCAATACCGGTCAACCAGAGTTTGATATGGTACAAGGTAATTAGATAACTTGATCTTAGTGCGTCCCAACTTGAACCGAAACAATTCCCTCAATGGAGTATAATTTTGACCTGCCTGTAAGCTTGACACTGAAGTCCATTTCTAGTCCATTTTTATCCTCTTTACAGTCTCAAAGCATTTTGCTCTGTTTCTGTATTTCGAGAAAATGAGTGTAGAAATAACAAAAATAATGCCCTGCTTGATTTAACATCGAAAATTTTTTCTATCAGACTGTGTTCCTCCCTCCTGAAGGAAAGGGTCCCATATCACTGAATCTTTCTGGCATGGGGAAGGGCCAAGCATGGGTAAATGGTCAGAGTATAGGCCGATACTGGTCGTCTTATCTCTCACCATCAAGTGGCTGTTCCGAGGACTGTGACTATAGAGGAACTTATGATGCATCAAAATGTCTGAAGAAGTGTGGTCAACCGGCTCAAACATTGTAAGTAGAACCAGAAATCTGCTTTACTTGCTTGGAGCTTGATTTCCACAATGCATATCCGTAAGTAAAATCAACAGTAGCTTCTATGTGTCTTTTCAATCACTGATTGGGCTGCTTTCAGTTTCAGACTGCTATATTCTTCATTTCTTGGCTATGCATGTGGCGATTTTATAGAACGACGAAATGTTTCCAGGTATCATGTACCACGCTCTTGGCTACAACCTGGTGAGAACTTGCTCGTCATCCATGAAGAGCTTGGAGGGGACCCTTCAACAATCTCTGTGGTGACTCAAAACGGGCAACTAATATGCAACCGTGTATCAGAGGCTGATCTTCCACCAGCTGATACTTGGGAACCAGGTGTAGGTTTTGCATCCAGAACCCCTCTACTTCGACTGAGCTGTGAAACAGGGTGGCATATTGCTTCGGTTCGTTTTGCTAGCTTCGGAACTCCTGGAGGGAATTGTGGAGCCCTCAGTCCAGGGAGTTGTCATGCCGATGTTTCATCAATTGTTCACAAGGTAATGTCATTGATTAGCATATTTTGCCTACAAATATTTGCACCCCGTAGAGGAAATAATGTCAGTCATTTGCCTATTTGGTTCTCTGTCCTTCTCTAGAACATTCACTACCTTCCTTAGTTCCCATTCTTTTCCTCCTTCCTCTCAACTTACGTAAGAATTTACGACTGTTTCTTTAGTTTTGTTTCTCCTCTTCTAATATTTGCTTTCTCATCAAAATCCTTGAACGAACAAATTTTGGAGGAATTTACTAAAGTTAATGTCGGAATCCATGCTGCATATCAGCTGGCCTATTCTAGTTATTATGTTGCACTGGAATGGTACTGATGAAGAAGAAATGAAACATAACGAATAACAAAATTTCGTATCTGACCTGTGGGATTATCGTACAGGACTGTGTTGGCAAGCAGGCATGTTCAATTCTGGTCTCCACAGATAAACTCGGAGACCCCTGTCCTAGTGTCTTGAAAAGCTTGGCAGTTGAGGCTCTTTGTAGAGGTTGATATATGCCTTCCTTTGCAAATGCCTGTATCAAACTCTCTTGACCTGTTTTTATTTATTGGGTTTATGGAACAACCTAGGGAAAATTAAACCCCTGTATGAATTACCAAGACCAATTCCTGGAATTATTAACTGCTCTCATAGTTATAGTATATTTTATATTTTCCAGGAACAGCAGGGTAATTTGCTATCACCTCTTCCCTACTTCCGTCAGAGAATCACATAAAACAAAGGCAATTATGTTTTTAGATGGTACAATAGCGTATGTGTTACCATACAAGTTTTTTGAAGAACAGGCAAACAACTTGAAAGGAGTACAAATTGTACTTCACCCCTCCCATTCTGAACTACGAATATACAATATGCTAATCATATTTGCTGGTGATAAGGGAATAAGTTTAATCAAGTACTTATGAGACAAGGAGGACAATCTTTCCTATATGCTTGCTGCTTTCAATGAGCTGGTGAGCTTCCACAGCTTCTCCCAGTGGAAAATACTTGTACACAACAGGTTTTATTTTCCCTGCAGCAATTGCTGGCCAGACATTTTTTTCCACTTCACTTACAATCAGAGCTTTGTTTTCTGGGCTCCTGCTCCGCAGGCCGGCAGCTAAAATAAGTTGTGAAGTTGAGCAAACACAGCGTAAGAAATACAGCACACTTAAGCTTAAAGCAGTATCACCAAACCTAGATTTAAACGGTGGATAATAACGGAAAAAATATGATAAGATCAAAAACACTTATGGTATATTCTGATGCTATAATCTTCAACAGGATATGTCAACAAGAACATGTAACAAAAGTATGTTACCCTGCACTGTAAGGCGTTTTGCAAACACACTTCCGAGGTTTATTTCAGCCACTAATCCACCCATGAAACCTATTATGAAAAGCCTCCCATCAAAATTCAAGCTTTCCAGGTTCCTCTGTAAGTATGAGCCACCAATATTATCTAGTATGACATTGACACCTGTTGTTGAACAGTTGCAAATTAGATATTCAGACCAATAAAGAGCAGATAAGAAAGAAATATTAGCAAGCACATTTCTAGCAATTGAAGTTGCAACCAAACTATTGGATTAAGAGCAATAAGTGTTGGACCTTTCCCCCCAGTTTCTTCCTTCACTCGGGAAACAAAATCCTCGGTCTTATAATTGATGCAAACATCAGCTCCGAGGTCCTTGCAAGCAGCTAGTTTTTCCTCACTTCCTAAATGACACAGTTATAAAGTGTTAAAAAACTTTCAAGCAGTAGAAGGGAACTAATCGGCAAGAATCAGTGAATGCCATCTTTGCAGTCACCTGCAGTGATGAACACTTTGATTCCATGGTATTTAGCCAGCTGAATTGCGAATGTACCAATCCCACTGGAGCCCCCATGTACCTGACATTACATGTGAATTATAAGTTAAAAGCTATAATAGATTATAAAAACAACTAAAATAAACAGAGAGTATGTAATAAGCCTTTCAAAAGATCTCATACAATCAATAAATTTCATAACATTTAGAAAACTTCACAGCCTCGTTGATTAACTTATGTACAATCAGGCACTGAAAGTATACCAGGAAAGTTTCTCCTTTGGATAGGTGGCTCATCATAAATACCGTGGACCAGACCGTGCATGCTACCTCAGGAAAACTAGCTGCATCCTGCAAAGAAACACCAGGGGGAACAGGAAGAACTTGTGCAGCAGGAACAGCAACTTTCTCCGCATACCCTCCTCCACCAACAAGAGCACATACCTTTGCAAAGCACATTCCCATATCAGAACTTCACAACAATGACAGCAAGAACAAGCCAACATTCTGAATTTCCTACTCTCACAACCCTACTGGGAGTATGACATGTCAATTGGCCCGCCGTGAAGATCTCACCTACCGTTATCGCACTGTTCGAAGCATACAAACTATTTCACTCTCACTAATCAATCAAAACTTCAATACCGACCATATAACAAGCAGCAACCCACTTTAATCTACAACACGGAACTGATTATTATAGATCTAAGAAACTAACATTTCAGTTAATTTAGTACATATTTCCCCCTATAAACATGAATAAATACGAGAAGCACAATTTAAAAAACCTGGTCGCCAATCTTCCAGCGATGAACATTTTTGCCAACTGCTTCAACGATTCCGGAGCATTCAAGACCCGGATACTCACTATCACCCTTAGGGGGAGGGTGCCTGCCCTGCCGCTGAAGGGTATCAGCTCTGTTGACTGCGGTTGCTGCAATTCTAATCAAAACTTCGTCGTCTTTGATCTTTGGGTCCTCGACTTCTCGCAACTGTAGCACTTCAGGCCCACCTGGCTCTGTGATCACTATCGCCTTCATAGTGTTCTTCAGGATTGAGGGTTTCTGGTTGATTAATGCGAGTCTGGAAGTGGCTATTGCTGGACAAAATATATGCAAATGTGTTTGTGTATGTATGATAGGGAGAGAGGTGGGAGTGGGACAAATTAACACGTGTAGTAGTGGACAGGTTTCTCTCTAATCTCCGTTTTCTCCAGTTTCTCGTCAAAGTCGCACTATGGTGCAATCTACCAATGTCGCTGTTCCAGTCCTTGGTCATTCATAATAGGGGTAAATCATAACGACTTCATTTTGACATAATTATATATTTTTTTGGTTATATAAAAAATTATAAACATAATTTCGATGTTTCATGAAGTTATATAATTTTTAAATGAATATATGAAATTATCAATTTTATTCTTATTTTATTTTTTTTAAAAAATATAAAAAATTAAATTAGGTGGATGAAAAAATTGGAGAAATTGAGAAAAGATTATAAAATTTTTTTATAAAATAAATAAAATTATAATTTTTAATCTATATGGGTATTTTGATTAAACTATCAAAAAAATTAATAAAACCTAACGATTAACTGACGAATTAAACTAATTGTTAGTGCCCGTTAAAATTATTTCAAAGGATGTCATTGTAAAAAGGGCAAATTTAATTAAATTTTATTATAATTTAATGGTTTGGAATAATAATGAGACATATTAAAAGAATTAGGACTATTATGATACATATGAAGAACTAATACAGGAGCAATAGTAAATATGGGAAATTAATGAACAAATCTGATAATGTATTATTAATATAACTAATTAATAGTTACTATAATCATTCATCAATTGTTAAAATAAAATAATACTTACATATTTGAACTCACATCCTTGCAACTTCTCAATTTTACCTATTAACTAATTTTTATTAATAAGATAATCTTTATCCTCTTCTACCCTCATTCAATTTTATCTTTTGTTAACTTTTCATGCAACTCATATGGATATGAAGAAAGCGTTTATTTTTAATAAATGATATGTTCTTTATTTTATTTGTTTTGAAATTATTGATTTATTATTTATTATTTATAATTAATGGATTATGTATTGTATACCGTAATAATATGCTAATTGATAAGAAATATTAATGTATATTTAAATAAATAAATAAAAACACTAAAAATTGAATTAATTAAATGATAAAAGTATTGTAATATATATATTTAAAAAAAAATGAAGCAGTTATATCCTATGATGCAAAAGAGAATGTTGCTACAAAAGTTAGGAATTTGGAGTGGTAACCACTACAGTAGCCTCATAGTCTGATGGAAGTGGCTGTTAAGTACTTGAATTTACCGTGTACTTCTTATTTCCCGCAATCATACAAAAACAGCACCAATCTTACACGATTGCGTATTACGATTCGATTATTACAAAAAGAAAAGAAAATAGTTGGTCGATTTTGGGGTTCGTTCTTAGGCTTCCCATCCCAAAATATACCGTGAGACTGCAGGTACTATGATTCTTAGAAATGCTTTGTCTTCTTTGAAAAGTAGTTATGCATTGATGATTATATGATCTGATGTACGCGTATTGTATGCTCGACGATATGCGGCAGAAATGGGTGTGTCCGATCGATGGTGGATCAGTAGGGCGGTTATTTGCTTGCTGATAATTCCGAGAATTAATGGTTGGGGAAAAGATGGCCACTACGTTATTTGCAAGATTGCGGAGGTATTTTTGTTTTTTTTTTTTTAATATTTATTAAATAGTTGTAGAGGAAATGGAAATGATATTTATTTAGAAAAAAATCATTGGGTCTAGGATGAGTTCTTCAATTTCCTAGTTGTTTTGGGTGGTGGGTAAGCGGCTTAAGTGGGAGGGTTTCGGAAGGGGAGTTGACGATTTATTGTACAACAACGGGGGTGTAGAATTTTTTTTTTTTTTTTTTTTTTTTTTGTATGAGTAGAATTTTTTTTTTTTTTTTTTTCTTTTACAGTATGATAAAGCGTCTGCAAGGAAATTGATGCTTAAAGAAGATTTGGGAAGGCCCTATTTTAAGAATTTTATGAAGTACCTTGTGGAAAAACTTTTACCTATAGATTCTGACGGTTATATCTTTTGCTGTTGTTATAGAATTATCTTACGGAGGATGCTTTAGCTGCAGTCAAAGCATTGCTTCCAGATCATGCTGAAGGTGATTTAGCTGATGTTTGCTCCTGGCCGGATGAGGTTCGTCGCAATCCCCACTACCGCTGGAGTAGTCCTTTGCATTACGTAGACACACCTGACTTCAGGTGCAACTACCAATACAGCAGTAAGTGGATTTTGCTTTTACATTAATTTTCATTCGTCACCTCCGTTGTGTGCAATGTCTTTGAATTTGTTGATTGCTTTTTCTAAAGGAAGAAATTTACCCTATATCAGTTGAGTGATGCTACCACTGTAACTTGCTATAATTGTGCCTTTCTATGGTGCTGTACCACCTTAGTTATGGTATCAGTTGTACATTATGCGTGCTTTTAGTTTTACTGACCATCAGGTTTTCACTGGACGCAGCAATCTTTTCCCTTCTCAGGGCAGATGGCTGTAGGAAATATTCAGTTTGTCATCATCTGAGGGTTTTTTTATTATTCTTCTTTTTCTTAATGTTTTGTTTTGCTGTTGCTAGCTACTTGATATATTGCTTCTTGCCTGAGCCTATATGATCTTGTTTACACAATAATCATCCCATAATTTGCATGGCTGAGCGTGACTTCATACCAAGACTATCATTTAATCCTCATATATTGCCATACATTTCAATATTTTTTGGTACTGTATTCATCAGAGATGAATAACCCAACTACTGGATGGAATGTCCTTGAGAAATATATTTGAGCTTCTAAGTTGTACGAATACATTGATCACTTAATTAATCTATGACAGGAGATTGCCATGACTCTGCTGGACGCAAACACAGGTGTGTTACTGGAGCAATTTACAACTACACAGCACAGATTATGCCAGTGCCTCATAAATCCCATTTATCAGTAGTCAAGTGTAAGCATCAACTGTTATCTAGTGATTTATTACCCAGAAACCAGTAACTCAATTCTTTCAATTACAGACAACTTGACTGAGGCACTTATGTTCCTATCTCATTTTATCGGTGATGTCCACCAGGTCAGCTCGTTTTGCTTATTAAGTTTCTCTTTTGCCTTCATTACAATATGCTAGCCTGTGGATGATAACTGATGTACTGTGTAACCATGATGATTATGTGATTTAGTAATTGTGGAAAATCTTAGGAGTGCAACTGACTCTTAAGTTGGAGATAATGGCTTCTGCATTCTTACATCAGCTATTCTCAAAAGGCAAGCATATTCACTGTCATCCATAGATGATTGCGGGTGTGGGAGTTTAGATCATAGATGCCACTTCTTAAAACACTGATCTGTTTGGAAAGAGACACCAACACTCAATTAAAATGACATGCAAATCGTGACTATGGTGCTGAAAGGCGAGTCCTCATATTTATTTCATCAAATGATGCACCTAACTGTTTCCTTGTGAAGACAGTAAGAATAACTCACGATTAATTACCATTGAAGACCATACTCAAAGTTTGCTGATCATTTCTTCTTCCAATAGAGATTAAGTTCATGATCCTCTTCACTGGGATGAAATCCATGTCGCATGTAGAACCTTTGTAAGTAAAATTGCAAATATCAAGGAATTCAGTTGTTTCAGAACCTTAATTGTTGATTCAGGGAGAATGACTCCAGCTAATGAATTTGGTAGATGATGTATGAATGTGTAGCTATCTTGTCTTTGTTGCATTACAATTACTTGAGGGGCATCAACTGTCGTGTACCTCTTGATCCATGTAAGGAGCATTCTAGAACAATCAGCTTCATTAGTTGTGGTTAACATCTGAATGCTGCTATCTAGTTCAGCTGTAGCCAGGATCATTTCAGAACAATAAGCTTTACTAGTTGCGGTTAACGTCTGAATGCTGCTCTGTAGTTAAGCTCTACCTATGTCTTCTTAACTCTAGTCCCATCAGTTTGAATTCCAGTTTATGTTTCAATATTTCTGATTTCTCATAGAAATAGAAATTGAAGAAGAAAAGTGTTAATGTGATCCGACAGTGTCTTAAAATTATTTTTGGTTGGCAGCCATTGCATGTTGGCTTTACTGGAGATGAAGGTGGGAACACAATTGTTGTACGTTGGTACCGGAGGAAAACTAATCTGCATCATGTGAGTTACAAGTACTTTTAGGCATCAAAGTTTGGATGATATCAGTTATGCTGCATCTTGTAACTTGTTCAGAGGGTAGATGGAAGTATTAATATGTTTCATTTTATGCTCTCTTATTTTATTATATTTTCTTATTTCAGGTGTGGGACAATATGATAATTGAATCTGCGCTGAAGACATTTTACAACTCAGATCTCACAACAATGATTCAGTCTATTCAGCGGAATATCACGGTAAGTTTATGAATTTGCTAACTTTATTGGAAAATGAAGAATGTTCTAATAAAATCATTAGAAAGACTAAATAGGCAGGGAGAAGATTCCTCATAATTAATATTAAATGAGTAATTTTCTAAGATGTTGAAGGCAATTATATTTAAAGATTTATCAAACATTCTGCATTAGCTCTTTGTAAGTATTTACTATAGAATTACCCCCCTGTTATATTAATGAAAAAATGATGATCACACAGTGGTTTATGTAGTTATGACTTTCCCTTTCTCTCTTTGCAAGAGATACAAATCTTAACACAGATTCTTTCTAAATTCTAAATTAATTATAAGTCACCCTATTTCTTCCTATTTATTGCATTGTCAACCTTTTTCTTTGTTCCCATCTGACTGCAAATAGGAGGCATTTGTTGAATTATCAACTCAGAAAAATTGCAAGGGTGCAGTTTGTCCAAACCCGTAAGTATACACTCTTCAATAAATTTGCGTTGAACTTTTCTTACTGTTTCTTCTTCCTCCATATTTTTTTGGTTTAGGGTGGGTATGATTGGTTAGATTGGAGACGTGACTGTATTTCTTGTGTCAATACCGTTGCAGGTATGCTTCTGAAAGTGTCAATTTAGCTTGTAAATTTGCCTATAGAAATGCCACTCCTGGAACCACCTTAGGAGGTAAAACTGATCCTGGCACTTCTGTTCTTCAGTTATTTGTCTTGTAAATTTGTCTTGTTCGACTGGTCAGTAGCAGCTACAAATCTTCCAAACAGGACTCCTTTAGCATCTTTGAGCACTACAAGATGAAATTGCCACCTTAGGGGACTAAGCTCGAGCAATTCAGACCTAATTATTTGGGTTGCGTGCAACTTTCTGGAGGGCTTTTTTCCTACTTCGCTTTACTCATGAGAAAAATCCTAATGATTCCATTTTGTAAGGCCTGATCTTTCAGTGATCACCTCGTCTGTGAAAATTGTATGACCAAAATCATCCAATTATTAATCTTCTATATCATTTCTCATGGTCCCATAACTTTTTGGAGTAGTTTCTTACATCATCTGAACAGGTTGACCATCGGCAGAATGCTTGAGCTGGGTCACCAGATAATCATTTCTTCTTGCCATATCTGCTGATATAATTGCAATCTTGGATTTATCACATAATTGTAGTTACGTTTTCATGTCTGCTAATTTTTGCTTTTTTGTGCAGACGATTACTTCCTCTCTCGGCTGCCAGTTGTTGAGGACAGACTAGCCCAAGCTGGGGTCCGTTTAGCTGCTCTTCTCAACAGCATTTTTTCTGTACACAAATCAATTGCAGAAGAATGAAAACAACCAGATGACATAGAGATGAAGCAGCACAATATCTGGATCTGGACCAGACCAGTTTGTGCATTATCCCTCTTGGCTTGTGCTTTCCCTCACGTCAAGGCATGGACTGCCTAATTAAATAGTTGATTATCTTCAAAGTCAACATTTGCTATAAATCTAAGAAATTGTACCTATACATGTCTTCATAGTCACATGACACATTTCTTTAAATGCTAGGATACCTGTTATCCTGGAATATGCCTGCCCATCTTGCTTGTACTCATAAGCAACTTAGCGGGCACTTGAAATAAGGAAAATCTTTAGCTTGTAAGCATTGTAACCTTATCAATAGTTTACGTGTATATATTCTCAGCCCATGATTATGGTGGGTCACATTGTCCATTTTCAAGTCCCAATAGCAAATGCAATCGTCAATTCTCAGAATGGGAGAATCCAGAATTTTAGGAGGGATGTCTTTGTATTTTTCTGCTTCCCTTCTTTGTATTTGTATTGTTTATGATCCTTGTGTTCAAGCATGGAGCAAAGAAGGCCATGCCATGACATGCAAAATTGCACAGGTAGACTTAGCTCCTTTTCTTACTATCCGGAGTATAGATGGAAACAAGTTGCAGCTGATGTACAGTAATCATCAATCAGAACATTTCAATTTCTATCGAAATATTATAACTCAAACAAGGTGGAAGAAACAATGCCTCGGGGAAAATACTGTTTTCTTCTTCCATGCATTTTTTTTTTCAAACAAACTGAACACTGACAAGCCCAAGGTTTTGACGGTATTTAGTTATATTGACAACTTATTGGTTATGCATGAAAAACAACAGGACCTGCTGGAACCGGAGGCAAAGCATGCTGTTCAAATGCTGTTACCTGACTATGTTAATGGGGATCTGTCAGCACTCTGTGTATGGCCTGATCAAGTTCGGCACTGGTATAAGTATCGATGGACGAGCTCTCTTCACTTCATTGACACACCTGATCAAGCCTGTAATTTTAATTATCGGAGTAAGTCAAAGAATATCATCATTTATTTATCTCATTAACAAAGGATTATTCTTCAGATCGAGTAATGTAGTATTGAATACTGGTGGATGTATAAAGGGGACTGTCATGATCCGCATGGAGTTAAGGATATGTGTGTGGCAGGCGCCATTCAAAACTTCACCAATCAGCTCTCACACTACCGGCATGGTACCTCCGATCGACGCCGTAAGAAATGTCCTTTCATTTCCTTTTCTTGTTCCTATTTCTCGTTCTCAGTGAATTTAATATCTTAGTTTAACAATAATCTGATGTCTCATTGCCATGACAGATAACATGACAGAGGCCTTATTGTTCCTAGCACACTTCATGGGAGATATCCATCAGGTAACCAGAAAAAACACTAGCATAAGATCTTTACGAGTTAAATAAATCTTAGTTAACAGTGATTAACTTTCTGTCTGTTTTTCTATGCTGGTCACAATTTTCCTTGATAGCCAATGCATGTTGGTTTCACAAGTGATGAAGGGGGAAACACCATAGACTTGCGTTGGTTCAGACACAAGTCAAATCTGCACCATGTGAGTATTGCCTTATAAGGTGCTTGTTTCCACTACTTACATCATATTAGAACATTTACGGGATTCATTATCTAGAATAAGAAGACTCCATCCTTACATTAAATACCTTATATTTTGTCTATCTAGTTGTGTTAGAGTTGCACTTCCAGTAAGTTTAACATCATTGGTTGTTTTTCCAAAATCATGTGTCAAGGTGTGGGACAGGGAGATAATTCTTACAGCTGCAACGGATTACTACGGGAAGGACATTAACCTTCTGCAAGAGGACATTGAAGGGAACTTCACTGATGTAAGTAAATGCTACTGCAATCCGTTAACCTCCTCCTCTGCCAATAAAAAGGATCGACTTATGTCCTACATGTTCTGGTTGGATTCTGTTTCTTATTTCGTTCATATACAGCCACAAATTACTGGAAATATATCGCATGCTTGCAATTTACCAGAGAATTTTCTACTAACAAAGTCTCTTTAATATGTACCATACAACTAGGGAATCTGGTCCGCGGATCTTGCCTCCTGGCGAGACTGTACTGACCTTGTTTCCTGTGTCAACAAGTGAGTATAGACAACGATACATCAATAAACGTAGTAAATACCAGTATATAACAGTGTATTAATGCAGAAGTTTCCTTCTATTTACATTGTAATGTTGAATCCATGAATTCTCTTCTCTTCCAGGTATGCTGCTGAGAGTATAAATATAGCTTGCAGATGGGGGTACAAA
>NC_026156.1:3909836-3937499 GCF_000512975.1 Sesamum indicum
TTCCCCATCTAAACACATACTGTTTATAGATAATACTCCGGAATACAATCTTCAAATTCAGTTTTCCTTTATGGCCTTTCTTTTTTCTGGGCATCGGATCTCTTATTAACCAAGTAGTTGCAATCTTGTTTATGCCGACAGATAATTACTTTAATTCAAGACTGCCCATTGTGATGAAACGGATAGCTCAGGGCGGGGTCCGTTTAGCCATGATTCTGAATCGGGTTCTTGGTGATCATACGCAAGAGAATGATTCTTCTGTTGCTCCCACTTAATTAATTCAGCATTCAACCCCCTAGATATTGTAGTTTAAGCATTCTAACTGTTAGCCTCCAGCACAATATTACTGTGCCTTCACAAATATTCTCAGCAGCCAAATCACAACCAAAAACAGGGAAAAGTCGATTTGAATTATTTATTCAGTCATTTTTTTTCAATTAAGTTTCACTTGATCCACAAGTCTTGATTACCAATCAGCCAAAGGGAAATAGGTATATATGGGAAACTTTTTACTCAAAGAAGTTTTTGCTGAACCTAATCCGTTACAGGGTAAGTATAATATACTTATTGATTGATCGTTTTCTCTATACAATCACAAAATAAAATTGTACTTCTTATATAACTAATTGGAGTTGAATCAAACTCGTGAATTAGAAGTTTGCGGATCAAGTTTCTGCGATAAGACGCAATGGGGAATAAATTAACAGAGGTGATCAAAACGCAGACGCAAGTTGTTGAATCAATTTCGTCGCTTGCACAACAAACCTTTTGGAAAGATCAAAGGAAAAGGAAATAGTCGAAAAAGACTGCTCCATGATCTTGGTTTGATCTTTTTCCTTATTCTACTGAATGGACCCTCTGGCCCACCCACCCCATTCCTAGGACAAGTATAAATTGAATAGCAATGAGATCAATTTGATCAGAATGGGTTGCGATTAAAATAAAAGGTGAAGATTTAGATTCTAAATTATGACCTTTTATGGTTAATTAATTACACACGACCTACGGACCATTCGTCTTACGTAGTCTGAAACTGAATAGTGCGGGTCGCAGGATTCGCAACGTCAGATTCTTGGGAATATTCTGGACAAGTAGTAAATGGATCGGCCCTCAACCCATTCAATTCAACCCTAATTACAGTTGGGTCAGTCCCGCGCGCCGCTACCTTCTAGAGTTAAATTGCATGCTTCACTAATACGATGTTGGTGCATTTCATCGTAATATACATTTATATTTTTGGATGTTAGTTCAAAATACACGAACATTTTACTTTTTATAAAATTACAGTTACAGTGTTTAAAACGTGTTAGTATAATATTTTTTAAGTGTGTTTATATAAATTTCATACTTAAATAAGTATATTTAAAATTATGATTATAAAAAAAGTATTTCTTTATTTATTCTAGACACGTAAGAGTATTTGTTATATACTCTGAACAACGTGCAATAACAACTGATAATAATATAAGAAAAATATAGCCACTAGAAAATGGCCCTTAAACCTTGTTATTTTTGACCTTATTTCTCGTGAGTCACGCATTAGGAGTTATGCCAACCGCGACTATACAAGCATGTTGTACCTAGATGTCTCCATTGTCATCCTATTAAGAAATTCAATGTTGAGGCCGCGCGCGTAACTGAGAGGAGCAGGTACCCACCCCCACCACACTTTCTTGCTTGCCAAGGCTTTGATTTCAATATTTTAATGTTACTACTGTAAAAATATGATTGTTGTTGTGCTACTATATTGATTTCCAGAGTCGTGTTTTCCTACTTTCTTCCTTTCTTTTCTGTTTTTGTCGTCAAAATATGACTCCGGAGATCATGGACATGTGCAGTATCGGGTTACTATCCATATAAAAAACCCTTCATTAGAACCCTTCTCCGCTAATTGCAATCTCTCAGCTATACTTACATATACTTGTTTACATAGAATTATACGTACAGAGAAGCGCACAGGTCTGAGTTTCTGCTTGCTCATTGTGCATCAACAAACTGTGTTTTCTTTTCTTTTGGTTTATGCTCGCTTTCTGCAGGGGATTGAAAACCTTTTAACATTTGTCTGCAGTCTAACTGCTTTCTCTATATACCTGATAAGTCTTACAGTGACGTCTTCAGATCCGGAATATTTTACACTAATAGGTAAAAGGTAAAATAGAGAATGTGTGAAAGGGAATATTTTTTTGTCCATCAATGATTTGCGTTGTCAAAATATAACTGAAATAGGCCTATAAGAAAACGTTAAATCTCGCAGGGTATTGAATTTGACTAGTTTCAGTAAAAACAATGAGAATTGTACAGGAATTGCTAGCTAGCATTAAGAATGTCTCATGATGCTAGAATTAGCTTCTTCTGTTTCTTGGTAATAGATCCCTTTAGTAGAGAGTCACGAAGAGTTTTTCCTTTGAAGCTGCCAACAAAATTGATGGGAACATAGTATTCTTGTCTGTTGATTAGTCTTGGAAGTTTTTCTCTGTCTTGATCTAACTTCTAATTGGATGCATTGAACAGAAATTTCAAAGGTCCTAGTCATTGTCTTTACTTCTCCACATACTTTGGAACCTTTATGGTCCTTCCAATATAAGATGTTTTGGTGTTTTCAGTTGCAGAATTGGTGCAGAAAAAAACTTATCCAGTTGAAACTTGCTTCAGAATAGTATCAACTTTTTCGGTACTCTAAACAAGTGAGCATGGCTTTGGCAAGGATAGCAAGAAATGCTTACAGGCGACATGGAGGTGCCATGGGCACTTACACTTGTGAGAGGGATGTGCTGCGCGAGGGAGCATCTGCACACAGATGTCATTCATCTTTCGGTGGAAATATCACAACCTTCAATCAGAATGTTATAGCAGGCGGCAAGCTCTCATTCCTCTCACGCATTAGAACCTTGGGTGGTATGAATTTTGGAAGCAGGGGAATTAGAACAGCCCCTCAATGCCAATTTGCTCATGCACAAACAGCAATGGTGGAATCTGATTTGGAATATGAAAATCCCAAATTTCCTACCCTAGAAGCCACAAAACCCGGTGAAAAGCCTCGAGTGGTTGTCCTTGGCAGTGGATGGGCAGCATGTAGATTCCTCAAGGGGCTTGACACCAGTTTATATGATGTTGTTTGCATATCACCAAGGAATCATATGGTCTTCACTCCTTTGCTTGCCTCAACTTGTGTTGGAACTTTGGAGTTCCGTTCAGTAGCAGAACCAGTCAGTCAGATACAGAGCGCATTAGCCAAGGAACCCAATTCTTATTTTTTCCTCGCATCTTGCACTGGCATTGACACAGACAAGCATGAAGTAAGTAGCTGCATATATATATATATATGTATATGTATATACTTCTTCTGGTTATGTCAATTCGAGAAATCCTATTTAGCTATGTCAATATACATATATCGTATCAGTTTGTAGTATCTTTAGACTGAAAGGGATGTATTTCCTGTCTGTTTTTGACACTCAAACATGCCTGTGCATAATCCCTGAAATAGCCTATGGTAATCTGCCTTCTACTTTTACCTTAAAATACAAGCTTGCATGTTTATTTCTTGAGACTGTATGCTTACGACATATCTTAGGAAGCTTGTAGACGTGCATGAGGGAGGAAATGATGATCCCGATATGTTGACATTTAAATTACCAAAATACAACAGGTGTACTGCGAGGCAGTTGGTGATGGCAGACTTTCTCAAGAACCTTACCATTTTAAAGTTTCATATGACAAGCTGGTGATAGCTTCTGGAGCTGAACCACTGACCTTTGGCATAAAGGGGGTGAAGGAACATGCCTTTTTTCTGCGCGAGGTGACTCATGCCCAAGAAATACGGAAAAGGCTTCTCCTAAACCTGATGCTCTGTGAAAGTCCAGGTGAATTTTTACATACATTTAGTAAAGAAAAAAATTGTATGGACTGCAATGAATATCATAAGGATGGCTTTGTTATCACTTACCTTGTTATCATTTAAACACAGTTCCGGCTTACTGTTCAACAATGAACATTATTGCAGGCATCTCAGAAGAAGAAAAGGAACAGCTGCTGCATTGCGTAGTAGTTGGTGGTGGACCTACTGGGGTGGAATTCAGTGGAGAACTGAGTGATTTTATCATGAGAGATGTCCGTCAGCGGTATGTACATGTAAAAAACTACATCCGTGTCACCCTCATTGAGGTATGACTACGTCTCTCACATTTTATTAATTTGTTGAAATTGATTTTAGCTATGTCCTCTTCTTACAACTCATCTATGAACCAGGCAAATGAGATTTTGTCATCGTTTGATGTTGGATTAAGACAGTATGCGACAAAGCACTTGACAAAGGTAACTTCAACACCTTTCATTCTCATGACAGGAACATATATCCTAACTTTGCTTTGGGTCATAATTGACTGCTAGCAATCTATGTCAGTATGGAGTCCGGCTTGTACGAGGTGTCGTCAAGGAAGTTCATCCAAATAAGCTAGTTCTTAGCGATGGAAGTGATGTACCTTACGGCCTTCTTGTTTGGTCCACTGGTGTTGGTCCTTCTACGTTTGTGAGATCACTCGATCTCCCCAAGTCCCCTGGTGGAAGGTATATTATCTACGTTAACCAGTTGTTCATGTTGGAGTCTGTATGCATTATATATATATATATACCGTGGGTGTTTTCTCTGTTTGGCAATCCCTGGAATGAAATGCCTCTTTTTAAAGGATCGGTATTGATGAATGGCTACGAGTTCCATCCGTGGAAGATGTATTTGCCATTGGGGACTGTGCTGGCTTTCTTGAACACGTAGGGAGGCCAGTGCTTCCAGCTCTAGCTCAGGTCTGGTTACTAGATTTCTCTTTTCTCTTTTTCTTGTTGACCGCACAATCCACAAGATAACAAATAATGTTGTCGTTGATTAAAGTACGGCATTGAAAAATATTGATCAGGTTGCAGAACGCGAGGGGAAGTTTCTTGTCGAGTTGTTTACCAGAATTGGGAAACAGGACGGCGGCAGGGCTTTCTCTGCGAAAGATATTCCCCTAGGCGACCCATTTGTCTACAAGCATCTCGGAAGCATGGCCTCTGTGGGCCGCTACAAGGCTCTGGTTGATCTACGCCAGTCCAAGGTCAGTCTGAGTGCTCTTCTCCAAACCTATATTCCACCAGTCATCCCTAATAACAATCCAAGATCATTAAATGAGAGAAACAAAAAACTAGAGGAGGATCTTGACATTCATCTCCTGCTGCAGTAACATTTGAAATCTGTAATGCTGACCATTTTGACTGAATTATCTTATTCTATTGTCTGATTTTGACAGGATGCAAAAGGTTTATCATTAGCTGGATTCATAAGCTGGTTTATCTGGCGCTCCGCGTACCTGACGCGAGTAATCAGCTGGAGAAATAGATTTTATGTTGCTGTAAACTGGGCAACAACGCTCGTCTTCGGCAGGGACAATTCCAGGATTGGGTGAAGCAAACCTTCAAATTATGCAACCCAACCAATCTCTTACTTCAATACAGCGTCGTGCTATTATTATTCCATTGGAGAAAACTCAAAATTGCCTCTTACCTTTCTTTTTTACTCATTTGTTATAGAAGCATATGGGCATGCACAAAACCTGTTTCGCAAGCCAGAGGAGCAACAGTCTGGGATTTGAATATGATACTCTTACCATCATAATTAGCCTTTGCGAATAATGAAAATGTTGATAATGCGGATTCGCTTTTATATGCTCTCGAATGTAACTTTGAATAAACAAGTTAATTTCACGCCACAAAGAAAATTAGAGGAGAAAAAAGATAGAACCCGAGCTTCATATGTCCATCCCATATAATACCTGTCAATTAAGTCCGCGAAACCCACCTTAACCAACAAAACAGCATAGCTCAGAAATTTCATAAATTGAGCAGTTGATTTCTTTCATTTGCACATCACAATATCAAATTTTAGTGTAGCTTAAATAAGCAGCAGACTCCAAACTATACAAGAATTTACAAATTCTAGACACATAAGATGGATACCTTCCCCCTTTGTTGCACCTAAACTTAAACCTCTGCCCACAATAAATCAAGGGTGGGTTTTTTCCTAACCAGAAGTGGAATGAACCACTCAGGTCTCTAAATCTAATTTGTAAGAGATGATTGTCTTGCTCCTCTAATAAACTCTCAGAATGAGAAAGATCCCACTTCATCCAGAATGGCACAATGCCTTCAAAGACACAAGTTAATTTACCTTACATGGGTATCATACGCATCAAATAGGGTGTCAGGGACAATCAGAGGCAATTTATCTATGTACATGAACAGCCTCTTCAAATTCTCCCTTGTGATAGCTGTCATGTCTACCACATCCCTGCTGTCCAGAAACACCCATAGATCACCAGAATTTGTCCTTTTTAAACTGTCTCGGCAGAAAGGGCAAGATTGTGATCTTGAACGCCTGCATTAAGGAGACCATTCACTTATTATTAGCACTAGGAAAAGAAAATATTAGTGAAAACAGAAATCAAAACATGGCACCGATACTCAAAGAATGATATGCTTCCACAACATTCTGTAGCAGGAGGGACTACACAAACAGATGAATTTAGTGATACCTATCTAGATTCACCTAGAAGCAAGACCAACAAGATATCTGGTATATTCAATCCAACAGAAAAGAAATCGCCGTATTACAAGAATTTAAAGACAACAGTTGCAGTGAAATTCAACTCATCCAAAGAAACACAGAGCTTGCACAAACGATTGTGGTTGGAGCACCTATACTTGAGTTGGAAAAACATAAAAACATTATATCCAAAAGGTTATTGCTAAAATCCAGAATGGAAGCCAACATTCAATCTTCAAAAAAGTACAATAATTGTATCTGATAAAAGTACATTGTCCCCATTCAGAACCCAGACACTATACATATCATAGGTTGCTGATCTTTATTAAAATTGTTAGGACCAAAAAATCAACGAGATTTTTTAGAACCTTAAAAGACACCAGATAAGAGTTAAGAAGCATGATGAGAAGATGATGAAGAAATGAAAACCCTGGCGAAAGAGACAATTGTTCTCCGAATGGGGAGAGACCTGTAGCAATACTACCACAAACAACACTTCTCATCACCAGTATTATAGTATTCAATCTTATCCTGGAAAATGCTGTCCACAATATTTCAGTAATCATGCTTGCAAGACATTCATGAAAAACACTTAAATTTGCATGTAAAAGGGAGATAATAAGTTTACTCTATCAGACACATATCATCAGCATGCAGGAATAGGACTCTTAATTGATAAGGTCATCTGCATGCACATTATCGCATTAACTCTCTGTTGCTTGGCATGAATTTAATTCTTAACCATCATATCTTAGAGAATCTCAGACTCTTCGGGATAAAGTAATATATACCTGCATTTATTCAAAATTGAGAATAAATGCTAGGCAGAAAAGTCAAATCAAAACCAAAGAAGCAACTGTTGTCAAATCTCTAATTCAAACCAAACATTCTCGCTAGACAGTAGAGAAGGAAGAAAGTTATCCACTGACAATGCAGCTAGCAGAAAACTGGAAAATACAGTTAAGACACACCAATAATGGACCAAACAGGCAACAAGGTAAAGCTGGTAAGCATAAAGTATGTCTGTTTTTTTAGGGATTCAGCAACCAAAACTTGAAGACAAGAGAGAGACTGTACCATTCTCTGTAGCATTTCAGGCACATGGCATGGTTACAGTTTGGCAA
The DNA here is from genome assembly GCF_000512975.1 of Sesamum indicum. Classification (NCBI taxonomy): domain Eukaryota; kingdom Viridiplantae; phylum Streptophyta; class Magnoliopsida; order Lamiales; family Pedaliaceae; genus Sesamum; species Sesamum indicum. The sequence continues at coordinate 3,917,535 of NC_026156.1, forward strand.
GACTATCTTACTATTTGTCTCCATGCAAATCCCACATTCTTCTTCCCTTTCAATATCCAACTCCGAGCAACGCCTATGTTCTTCTTCATCCTTTCTCCTGTATCTCTCCATGCATACGGCTTTCTGCTTTTTATCTTCTGAATCTGTGACACCTCTTTGAAGTTGCAGTAAAGAGGGATAAATAACAGCTGGCCACAAGATATATTTCGTTCTCAGAACCACTAATTATTGGTCCTTCAAGAAAAACTGTAATCTATATCTATGAGAAACCAGGAAGTTTACCATAGAATTCTCTAATGCTTGCTTTTCTCTCGTGAGTGGACATAGTGGTTGTGCCATCAACATATACCTGTACCATGACAAAGTTTTATCTATTGCACTCACAAATTGAACAAAAGATGAGCTATGGAAGGGCGGCCAGATGAATACTGGGTAAAGCACGTCAAACAGGACAAAGCCCAACCTTATATATTAGGATTCTCAACAGTCCGAGAGCACCAGCAAGGTGGCAGTCGGTCCATTGAACTAGAAAAAGAAAAAAATGTGCAGCAGGACTGTATGACATTCTCATCTGTAGACATGCGCCATCATACTCCCGTGAAAAATCAGATGCCCTGCAATTTGCAGTTAAGACTTTAAAATTTTTAGATACAGAAAAGGAATATTATCAACTAAATACCCTGAACAGAGCAATCTGTTTAATCAAATCTCCAGTAACATGATGTACGGAAAAAATCTAATAGAAAATGCAGTTTAAGTACATAGATATTTCATGTAGATCATTTTCAAAATTAATTTCTTTAATAACAAAGTTGATATTACAACCACCTCAGTGACCTCACAGACTTGGATTATCTCCCCTTTTTTTTTGTTTTGGTTCCCATACTTTTACCACTTGTGTTCATGGAAATCTAATTACGATGAAAATCCCCCTCAAAATCATCCAGATACTTCAAAGGGAAATTTTAGAACTCAAGAAACCACGGTTAGTTGAACCTGAAAATGATACCTTTATCACAACCTGAAGCAAGCGATAAAGTGAACATTAAACTATCTTCAATTACAAATCTCTAAATCAATATGCAGAGCCCAGATTCTTATAATTATATCAGCAAAAGGCCCTACAAATACCCATAAAAATAAGATAAAATAATTGAAGGAGAAAAAAAAAAATAGCTCCAAAACTCCAAGAGCCTAACTGAACAGTTTTCCGAGAAACAGATGAAAAAATACTGAAACAAAATCATGAAATCAAGGAAAACGAAGAAATCAAGCAAAAAAAATTAACTGATCATCAAAAACACAAATCAAAGAAGAAAAAAAATCAAAAAACAAGAAACTGAGGGTCAAATAATGACTGACAGAGTATTAGCATGCTGAATATCGGCTTCGAGAACTTTGAGCGAATCCTTGAAGGACTTCCGCATTGGAGTTGCGCCGCTTACGTACATGTCTCCTTTGAAGAATTTCTCCAGTTTCGAGGAATCAAAACACCATCAGCACCGATGGTTATTGCTGAATTTCAACAGCGTTAAAAGGTAAAATCAAAATCTCAGAAAAGATGAAGAGATATTTGTGGAATTTATAAAATAAAAATTGCTCTCTAGAAAGTTTCAAAAGAAGACTCTGGGACTGAGACTGACTCGCCAAATTTTGGAGTTGTCTTCTACTACTACTACTACAGTGAGGGAGAGAGAGAGAGAGAGAGAGAGAGAGAGAGAGAGAGAGAGAGAGAGAGCAGGACACGTGGACATGAGATGAGATGGGTGAGTAAGAGAAAATTCATTCCCCTTTTCTATTATTATCTTTGTAAAGATTATCATAATCTCGAATAATTAAATTATTGGGAAATAATCATTTAAAATTCCACTAAACTTATCACCTAAGTTTAATAAAATTAAATAATTTAGGCTCCCTTCTAAATTCAATCCAATTTGACCTCCAAATCAAAACTTGTACACAATCTAATTTAATATGTGATAGTAAAGAATAAAAATATGTAGAAATAATTGAAGGTAAGAATATAAAGGGAGTGGGTAGTGAGTGATTAATAATGGAGACAAGTGGGTCAATTTTCTGGTGACGCTCTTATCCTTAACCCACACCCCCATCCCCACTTCCCTTTCTCTTATTCCTTTGTTTTTCTTTCAACTTTCTGTCTCTCTCTCTTATCTATATATCTGGGGAAGGAACAGAATGCCCAATGCCCTATTTATTTTATAATAATGTATACAATTATTAACTAAATATTAATATTTATTTATATGAATCTGCTTTTTGGGTGTCCGCCACTTTAATTAATAGCTTTGGGTTGGGGTTGGGTTAGCTTTCGGTCTACGCAGCGCCTCCTTCCTTATTGATTGCTGCGTTTTTAGTAGCTTCACCTTCCACCACCACCGCCCCCTACTTTCCTATTATTCTCAGTCAACCCCTTTAAGCATTTTCTCTTTCACAAATCCCCCAATTACGCGGCCACACCGTTACAAATGACTCCCCCGCGCTCAATGATTATGAGTGAACTTCTATATTTTGTTAAGTAAAAAGTTTTAGGTTGTTTGTTGTATTTCTAGGAAAAATTTAATAAACGAAATGTATATTATTTGAAATAAATAATAGAAAAAAAAAATACATAATTGCCTAGCTCTAATCTCAATTTAATAAAAAAATAAATGATTATGAAATGAGGGATAACATATCCCCGATAATTTAGTAGTTAAGAGTTTGCTTGGTTCAAGTAAGAGAAAAAAAAAAGTGGAATAGGGAGGGAGAAGAAAAGAATAATAGCTTTCCTTTAAATTGTTTGATATGATTCGAATGAAAATAAATTTCAAATAATTCTCCTTTCTTGATACAAAGAAAATAAATTGATAAGAAAATAATAATTTCTGTAATTTTAATGCTTAACCTTTCTCTTCATTTTATATTAAAAAATAAATAAATTAATATTATATTGATATAATTTAAGTGTAGCAAAAATTTAAGAACCTTATTAATAAAAATATTTATCAAATAAGAATAAGATATATCTTTTACTAATACATCAAAATGAGTTTTGTTCATTTATTTTAAACTGTTTAGTTTAAATAACATAAAAATTACTAAAAAATATTTTCAACTAATGGTTTCGAGTTCAAACATCAATGCGTTTGTTGATACAAAAAATAACTTTAGAGGGATTTTTTTTTTAAGAAGGGGGCGAAGAGATCCGCAACTTTCACAGTGAAAGGAGCTCGCTTACCCACTCCCCTTTCCTCCCATTGCTAGGAGCCTCGCCCTCTTGATAATGTAGATATATATATGTAATAGAGTAAATAAAAATAAGAATCGTACTTTTTTATCTTTTTGCCATATACTTTCACTTTTTCGCTCGATTTTGGATGGAAACAAAACTGGACACAAGAAGAGTTTCATATAAATTAAGTTTTACTTCACCTCCATCTCTCCCCTCCAACCAAACACCAAATTATTTTTTATACATTCATTTTTACTTCAACTTATCTTCTACGCCATTTTTCACATCAACTAAACACACTCTAAGGTTGAGTTTATATGAACAAGTTGGAAATATCGTGGATGCGTGGGTTTTCTTCTCATTTTATACGGAATTACTGTATATATTGATTGAATATTGATATATATGTATTGCTCAATTTATGAGATATTAATATAGTTATATAATTATTGTTTAAAAAATATAAGAAATAATACAAAAGATTGAATTGATTAAAAATTGTGAAAAAAAATTATAGTCAAGAAAAGAGTGAAAGGCAGAAAAATATTAAAAAGTAATTAATACGTAATCAATGACAGATCAATATAGATAAATAGCATATAACTAACTACTTCTCTCTCTCTTTTATTTTTGGACATAGCCCCCACGATATTTTATAGAGGAATTTTTGAAATTCAAAAATTGAAAGTACAAAAATAATAGAGATAGTCAAAATATTAAAAACCTTTGAACTCTATACCATAACAGTATATAACAACAGGACATTAAATGAGGTAGTTTTAGGGTGAAATTACCAGTGTCTGTCATCCTCTAGCTTGGGACCATCTCGACCATTCATTCCTCGTCTCTAATGTGGCTTTCACATACACCACAACATCAACCTCTTTTCATTTCTTTGGTTTCAGATTATCAGAACCGTTGAATTTTAGCTTGGTGTAGAAAACCTTAAACCCTGAATGAAGCAAAAACATGCATTATTAGACAAATGTTAACTTTCAAGAATTAATTATTAATAACTGTATATTAAAACAATGTGTAGACATCTACATGCTCTTATGTTTTTAATATAATTATTAATTTATTAATCCCGAAAATATGATTTTATATTAAAAAATAATATTTTCTTTATATATAATTATAATCGTTTTATAAAAATAACCTTTTTAGCTTGGGACTACAGTGGAAAAGTCGAGAATTTGAATTTTGACATGGCGTGCAGTTTTATATTTTGAGAAATGTTCAACATAGGAATTAATATTTTTACCCCAGCATTTAAGTTCACATTTCCTCAATTAATCCTACATTTATAATTCGTGTGTTAAATGTTTGGATCATTGCTGCTTTTCTATTTTTAATAAATAAAATACAGTAACAACGATTTAATTGTTCAATATATTGTATAATTATAAAAGTATCCTTAACTTTTATATAATTACAAAAATTACTATTAACTATCCAAAATCGTGAATAGTTTGTATAATTATGTTGATGATTTTTTCAGAATATATATATGTAATTATTTAAAAGTAGAGGCAGTTCATGTAAATTATATAATTTTTTTTTAATAAATGTATGTATAATATTTAAAAAATAAATATAATTTATATGAATAAATTATAAGTTAAGTGTCGTATATATAATTATTAATTTTTAAAGAAATTTAGGCATGACCGAATGACATTAGCAATATTTAAGAGGACAATACGGTAATAACATATGCGGGTCCCGCCGGTGCTAAAGTTTTTCCCAAGGAATAGTTATCAAGAATTAAATACAGTTCTCTGGATGCTTCTCTTGCCAGTCACGGACGCCACCCCCTACACCTTTTTCCTTTTTATTTTATTTTAATAATTTTTGTTAATCATTAATGTGATATTATAATTTATATGGATAATTGCTCAATCTTCCCTTAATATTTAGTGTAATTATACATAAATTTTATGTGATTTAAAAAATTATATTTATCACACATAAGATTTACTCCCGTCTAATAAATAAATCTCTTTGTTAATCAAAGATCACTGAATTTATTGATGTTAGCAAAGAAATTGAATAAAATTGATATTTATTTTAATTGATTTGCAATTGATTTATTACAGGTCAAATAAATTTTTTCCACATAAGGGTAATTATAATGGTAAAGATATATTTTCTTGCATGCATTAAAACGTAACGACGTATGAAAATAATTTTATTATTTTTTTAATTGTACATCTTTCTTTGTTTTAATTTTTTTTTTCCTTTCAGCTGTGTTTGTTATACCTTAATCCGCTCCCGGGTCGTCGCTCTGCTGCGTCTGGCCCGTCCTCTAGGCACGCAAGCCCTCGGTCACCGAGTCGACCTCATCCGCTCCCCCTCGATGTTTCGCTCACCCATGAGTTGCATGTGTAGGAAAATATTATTTTCAATAATAATCAAAATATATTAAAAATTCAAAATTATTGCATTTTACCTATTAAAAATGAAAAGTTTTATTTTATAAAAAAGTTTTTTTAAATAATATATTACGAAATATTTTATTTATTATTTAAAGAACTAAAAATTATATATATATATATATATACATAACACGAGTTTTACTCTAATATATATATATATATATAGGGATTGGATGATACCGATGAGGTGCATGAAATTGAAATGTGCATTTGAATCAATCAAAAGTGCTTATTTAATCATTGAATTGAATGGTGATGGATATGATATGATGAGATGGAGAAGGTGAGAAAATATCGGGTGTGGCGGAGTTGGCAATCTTGGTTTAAGATATAACTGACGCCATTGGATATATATTCACACACTCCTGCTGTCCAACTCACATCTCAATCTTACCCCATATATACATACATATATATATATATATATTCCAGATAATTGTCGATGTCGCTACATTAATCTCGTTTACTTGTACTATACTATTTTTATTATTAGTGTGATGAATTAAATTTTATTTATTTTTTTCTTTTCGTCCAAGAAAAATGATTGGGCAACATATGTTGATGTCCAGTCGTTAAAACAAATTCTGCTGCTAACTGTTATAAAAAGTAAATTTTGTCTACTAATATGGTTTTGTTTGTAATAAGGCCTTAATTTTATAAAAAAAAATTATGAATTTCCCATAAATATAAATTGATAATTATTTTATTTTATTTATTTTTAAATTTTTTAAAATATGTTCATCGATTTAAAAATATTAGTTTGTTGAATCTGTATATATATTTAAGGGAATAGTAGTGAATGGAGTTGGATTAAAAATTGAGAGACGTTTGAATTCATCCAGCCCAAGGAAACATATAGGTAGAAACCCACCAGGATCCAACCACTTCCCTTGTCACCCCATATATAATATTGAATTAGGAATAAGTCCAATCCCTCTGTTATTTGTCTACATTTTCAATTATTCATTTGTTCCTCATGAGTGATAGATGGTGCATGGTGCATGGTGCATCACATTCCTCCTCCACACCATCACGCCGTCCATATTGTAACCCACTTTTCTTCCTTTCCTTTTCTCTTGCTTCCATAGTCCAAAAGAAGGGCAGGAGAGACGGGGACAAAATGGTAATTGACACCAATATCCGGTTGGATTGTTTGGGCCGACAACCCACCTCTTGAGTTCATTTATAAAATGGTAATTGACACCCATAGCCTGAAAAGCCCATTACCCCACTACTGCTGATGATTGATCCTGTGGTGTTTTGGGCCTTTTGAATGACACTAATTGAGTTCATTTATAAACTTAGACTCAGCCTATAAACCAATCCAATTGAGGTTCGGATCACTGAATATGCCTATTTATTATTTATTTTTGATGATACGGTGATTTTCTTTTGAACAATTGCTTAAATTTAGGGTTGTATTATAAATACAATAAATAATAAATTAAATCATACCAAAAAATACAACTAGAAAATAATAAACTCTTTTAAGAAATATTAAAACACTTGAGTTCGATTCATGACTAATGTATTTAAAACTCGTTTGAACTCGACTACATTAATAATCAAGTCAAATTCATATACAATATTTCGAATTTGATAACAATTCGAATAAACTTAAAAAATAATGTCTTCGGCTCAACTCGAATAATTTTAAGTCCTATGTTAGACTAACGAGCACAATTAACAATTATTAATGCTACTAACAAATTAGGGTCAGACGAATCCACAATCTCATAATATTCACACTCTCAATAAAAAAATAAAAATTAAAATTAAAGAACAATTTACAGATGTAGAAATTGATAGTTAATTAGACGTCTTAAATCCTTGGTTGCATTATTAATGAAATTGGAGGTACATAGATTTATTTAATAATGATTTGAAACAAGATTATGAGGTGGTGATAGAGGGTGGACGAGCTCGAACTGATGTTGTTGGCCGCGCATGACACTCGTCTTCGCACTGTTCCTTCACCAAGTAGCAGAAGCCTATTGCCTTACAGCACCAACAGTCATGGACACCAGCGCATGGCCCCCTCGAGCAATCATACAAAGTAAATTTCTCACCCTCGCCTTCGCCTCTTCTAACACTTGTCCTACCCAACTTTTCTTCCATCTTATCTTCCCTTTCCACTCTCCATCTTCCATAATCAACACCTATTCAAGAAAAAATAAATAAATAAATAAAATTTGATGGTACAACCGTCACTAAAAAAATAAAGGGTTAATTATATTTAAACTCCTAGATTTATTGTTCATTTACATAATTATTCTTATTTTTTTTACGTAATTACAAAAAAAACCACTCCTAACAATAAAAAAGACATTATGATAGTTTGTGTAATATTGTTGACATTTCTAAAGATATATGTGTAATTTTTCAAAAAAATTATGTGGGCCGTCTAAATAATGTTGACGTTTCTGATGTGTAATTTTTTTAAAAAGTATAATTATATAAATAAACTATAAGACAAGGACCGAGTGTAGATGCAGTTATTCCCTGTCATTTGATGATACGAGCCTACACTCCTGCCCTTGTAAAAAGATGATGTAACCTAATGTTTCTTTTCTTTTCATTTGGCACTTACATTGATGAGTAGCAAAGAGGGCGGCAAGGGTGAAGGAGAAGAGAATGAGATGAGCAAAGTTATATGAAGCCATGTATTGTTCAACTCATAGTGAATTTTCTGATTGAGGGTTTTAATCATATTTATAGCAGCATGCAGGGTAGGGCCATCACCATATTACATTAATATTTCACACTAAGATTTTGAGGATTCTTGTCATATAATTTTGTTAATTGCTACTTACTTTTCTTGATACAGTAACTCAATTATGCAGCTGCCAATTATACTATTATGGGATTGCTCCAATTTTTAATCTACTTGAAATATTCTCATTTAAAGTAATCTCTATTTAGTATATGTCAGTATGTGTCATATATATATATATATATAATTTAATCGCGGAGACTTTTGGTAAGGATGAAATTTTAAATTCTTTAACTAAAAAGGACATTCTGCATTCTGAAGTGATTATGGATGGCAACAGGGGAGGTCTGCCGGAATCTGAGACCCACCCCGAAAAGGACATTCTGAAGTTACATGATTATGGATGGCAACAGGGGAGGTCTGCCGGAATCTGAGACCCACCCCGCATTGCCCTACAAAGAACCCATCCCCGCGCTGCTTTGCTTGGTTTTTAATTTTGTATTTTATATAAATATTTCAAATTATATAATAAAATAATATTAATAAATTTGATGTAGGTAGTTACATATTGAAAAATTAAATTAAATAATATAAAGAATACATTCAACTACAATAAGTGATATTATTATAGATGTAGGTAATTTTAATATAATTTTCGATCTAAAAATTATAAATAATAATCTACAAAAATATTTTAATCAGTTCATCACAAAAAATAAATTAAAATCTAACGGGTACTAATAGATTGAGCTGGTCAAAATTGAGAGTATTGTAATTTCTCAAACAACAATAATATATTTGTAATTATACCAAATCCCAATAAAACTCGTTATTAACCAATTATATAGGATGATTTATTTTGTACCCATAATTAAATGACATAACCGAGTCTGAAAATATCAAATGATATAGTATGCAGACCCACATATTGAAATCGTTAATTAAATTTTCCATGTATATATAAAAAAAGAAATTTATTAAGTGCATATGGCACGTGCGGAAATATTTATTTAGTTATTTTAAACGGAGAAAAATTAAAACAAGAGTAGATTATGGATGTAAGGAGAGTCGAGGCTGACAATTGGGCTCACAATCATCCTTGTTAAGGTAACATTTTCCTCTAATCCTACAGCACCAACAGTCAATAAGTAATATAGTTTTTGATCTAAAATGAATTATATAATATAAATAATACATTCATCTAAGTTTTAATAAGTAATATTATTTTAAATTTAGATATTTTAACATAGTTTTTGATATAAAGTGATTCTATAATATTTTTTTCCTTTTAAAAAGTATAAAGAGATAAATTGTTATATTTTTTTTATAGGGGGATAATGTGCTCATTTTCAATATCACAGGGGATAAATTGCTATTCACCCATTTCTTTAATATTATCCCTTTTACTTTTCAAAGAATGATGTTAATTTTGAAATTTATTAACCATTTATATTTATATAATTAATTATTAAATTATGAATTAAAATACCATAATCACATCATTTGAAATTAATCCCCCACATAATAAACTGATTTTATAATCAAATTTATTGAAAGCAGAATGATTGATCTGCGCATACAAAATGATCAAGTATGCGAGGTTGATTTTGAACATGCCTCGTCACAATGTATCCTAGTAAGAAAACATCCATGAATAAGTATATGGGGACAACACCAGCACTTGCCCTCGTCGCATTTCGCCGCCTGATAACAATCCCCATTTCTGGTGTTGGCCTTCACGCCGCCGCGCACCACCGAGTTTTCGTTGTCCATAATTTTTCTTCCTCCGCTCCAAGAATCAGAGCCTGTTTAAACAAAATATATAGACGTAGATATCATTGTGGAAATGGAAAATAATCAAAGATATTTAAACAAGAAAATCTAAAAACACAAAAGAAATTACAACATAATTTCAAATTAATCAAATCATTTATGTCAACTTATTACAATATTGAAATCACATAGTATATACGCATATATAGTCCTCAAGTGGACACCTCCAAGCTCGAGCGTAAGATTATTCTACGAGAGGTTTCTTATTTGAACCTTGAGTGTGGGCGCATGTTCGGTATCCGTACATATAAAAAAATATGTATATATATGCACATATATATACATATATAAAAAGTCGTGATTTCATTTATAGATATATAGAGATATAGGACTATATACTTACATTCATAAGGGACAAACAGAGCAGTCATGATTAACGCGAAGAGAACGAGACAGGCTAAGTGATGTGAGGCCATCGACAATAATCAGGAAAAGTATTTATAATGAATTTCATACACTAATGTTTGTTATATTTATAGCCCCAGCGCTGGGCTAAGATTTTAGTAAATATAGTGTATTTAGAAACCAAATATATTATGAGTAATGATTACAGAGATGTACATTGTTTGTCTAATTTTGAGATTAAGTGGATTTAATATATTCGTCCCGTAATATTCAGTTATTTTCTGTCAAATTTATAAGAATTACTTCAGATTTATGAAGCATAGATAAATATTTTGATATACAAGATAAACATAAAAGTCATTTTATTTGTTACTATATTTATATATCTCAAGACTTTCTTTGATCAAATTGGTTCAATTTTGACCAAATATTTGAATTACTAAGAAAAAATTTCATTGACTAAAAAATTTCATTTATTTCAAATTCTTTGTATTTATCTACAAAAATTAAGAAAAAATTTCATTGACTAGAAAATTTCATTTATTTCAAATTAAGAATTTAATTTGTATTTATCTATAAAATCATATACACAATATTTATTTTCAAAATTAATACTTATCCATAAAAAATTCTGTTAACAAGATTACGATACAAATTCGAACTGTATTTATCCTAAGTAAACTCTAGAAAAATATCATTTATTTTTAACTTAAGAATTTAGTTTTTATTTATCTACAAAATTATTTACACAATATCTTATTTTAAATTAATATTTATTGTTGGGAATTCATCCCAAAATGATGAGCCCAAAAAATATACAACCATGACTATCATATTTAGGTGCCTGTATATTATGTGATGAGGGCGCAATGGAGACACATACTCATCTATTTTTTTGATGCCGTTATACCGAAGATATCTGACAGCAATTCGGCGGAATGTGCGGTTTGAATGGCCCAATAGAGAGTGGCCACGGGATGTTGAGTGGGCTGCAATGAAATGGAGAGGACAATATTTCATTAACTTGACTCATCGTGCACTCATTGCTGCTTGCATCTACCACATTTGGAGGAACGAAATTTGAGAAGTTTTGAGCATACGGAGCGACCACAGAGCATCATGACCACCATTATTATGGAAGATATTAGACAAAGAATTATCAGTGTTAACTTATCTCGTTCTGTTAGTTCATGTGCGTTATATAGATTATGGTGTATCTCTTGGCCGGTTGAGGGACAAACCACCAGTTGAGCACTGTTGTACTGTACGATCTTGTTTTATTAATGAAACTTATATTTACCCAAAAAAAATAATATTCTTTGTTAGAGTTATAACCATAATAATATTAAAATAAAGTGAAAACATAAAAGGACCTGGACAAAATATAAGAGGCACAGGGAGCCAGATCAGGGGAGGAAGCACACAACCTCATCTGCAACAACCCACCACCGATTTCCTTCGTCAATTGCTCATTCTTTCTTCAGTTCAAGGGGTGCTTATTTATACTGAAGAAATGTAGAAGAATGAGAAAATTTTGGGTAGTGGAAATCATTTCCAAAGTCATTGAAGATGAAAAAAAAAATGGAGAACAAGAAAAAGAGGAGAAAGCTATTGTCTTGGGCAAGAAAGGGGGGTGGAGGGGAGAGAGAGTTGTAGCAAATAACAATGAGGGTTGGTTTTAGGGGTTTTATGCGAATGGGTTGGGTCATAGGTTGGTGGGCTGAGTCGGCGGGTTGGGTCATCAGGTGGTGGGTTGCGCTGCAGGGCCTACCAAATAAAAATGGTCCTGGGCCAAAATCCAACAAATCCCCCCTTGGACCAGGACCCAAAAGGGAACTCAGTTCTAGGGCTGATCTGGCATTCATCATACCAAATATACCTGCAAAACAGAGTTGTTAGCAACAAGATTCGAAAAATAATATCGCAAGCACTAAGCACAACATAGCACCCAACAATTAGCAGTAAGTACAAAACACTAAGTTATTTTTGCACCAAGCAGATAGCCACGCTATAAACCTGTAGCCACCGAAGCTAAATCAAACAGTCACTCAGGTGCAACCAGCCACTAAGACATATAAGCAACCATGTTGAGACGGAATATAGGCTATATACAGCAAATGGCATTCTCCAAGTGAGATATTTGACAAACAAGAATTAAAAGCACATTTTCACCATCTTTCATGATTGCGATATCTTTTTGTAAATGTTGTTGCTAACATCTTTTTTGCAGCAAAATTAAGGACTGTGATGTTTTGCCAAATCCAACCCCTTGGGTCTGATTCTTACTTATGGGTCCTGGTCCAAGGGGAAATATGTTGGAAATTATTGATCCAGTACCATTTATGGTTGGCCCAAAACCCTCGGCCCAATCCCTCACTCACTTGGATGGCAACCCGGTCCACGAACTCAATCCGTTGTCTCAACCCACTTCTATGACCCGCCTTCTTAACTCCCTAACCCCAATCCTTCCCTCCAAAGCCCTTCATTTTCTTCAGCCGATTGTTTTCCTCTTTCTTGAAAAAATCCTCCACCGCCTTCGTCTTTAATGTCCGACCATATAAATCTCTCACCCTCTTTTCTAGTTTGTTAGAAATCGAATAGAACAAGAACAAAAGGAAACCTTTTTTTTTTTGTGAAATACTTCGTGACAATATTTTTCTGTGTGAGAAGGAAAACTACTTAGTGTTTTATGAGTAATTCTAAGTGAAGCCTAAGTGGTCTCTTTGTGGTTCTTTATGTCTTTGTGCCTTGGTGGCTTTGTGGGTTCTTTGTAACCCTGAGGATTGTCGGCCTATGGTGGTGGTTGGGTATTCGATTGCCGGATCTGAATCCTGAGCCAATTACTTTACTGTTTTCATATTGTATATTTCTTTTATCTGTTATTCCTTTATTCATTAATCTGTAAATTATTGTATAAGGGTTTTTCATACCCACCATTATCTCTGTAATAGTTTATAGGGCTCATCACTGTGGGAATAAACTCCCAACACTTATACATACAAAATTCTATCTTGAAGATTACGATACTAATGCAAACTATATTTATCTTAACTAAATTCAAATTTTAGAGTATCATATATTATTCATTTACAAATATTATTTATTTTAAATTTAATCATATAATTTTTTTAATATTTTAAACTTACATTACTCTCTTGGTATATACACATATATGGTCCTCATGGGACAATTCAATATTTCGGACATGCATAAGACTTTTTAATGAGAGGTATCGTGTTTGAACTTTAAGTGCGTATATATGTTGGGTGTGATGAGTGTTATATATATATATAGACACACACACACACACACGAACACATACATAAATATCTATATACATGAGCAATGATTATGAAGATACTGCTCGTGAAATCTTATCGTTGAAGTGGATACTATATAACTTTTCCAAAATTTTCAGTGTTTATGTCGGGTTTATGATGCAAGATAAATATTTTGATATACAAGATCAATATTTTTTTTGAAAGGGATGTATCAATATTTAAAGTAATATTATTTGTTAAAATATATATCTATATATCTATTAAATAGCAAAATGTTGTTTAACTAACTATATATATATATATCTACAAAATCATCTGTACAATATTTTATTTTCAGAATTAATACTTATCCATACAAATTTCTATCTTCTGGATCTTGATACTAATTAAATTTCATTTTATTTTATAATAAATTTAAATTTAAGAGGAGTATGTATTATCCGATGAAAAATATTATTTATCTTATTACTATCATTTATTAACAATTTAACCATACTTTTTAGTGCCTCATTTATTGTTTTAAACTTACACCACTCTCTTATATGATAAAATAAGTTTTAATTTAATCCAGTAAAATATTTATTTTTACAATATAAATCTTTCATTAAAAAATTCTTCTTTTTTATTCTTTTTCTCAGTTTTGGAATTTATTTGACAATCAAGCTATATATATAGCAGAACTACTGATCGATCAAATATTCTTTTGAAAATTTTAATTTATTAAAATAATATTCATTGGTTAGAAAATCTTATCTGTTCTAAATCAAGAAAATTTAGACGTATTTATCTGTAATTTGTGCAGATAAACATACTCATTGGTAGAGACTCAATCCAAACTAAATTTATATTTTTTTAATGGGTCTGAATTTGGATATAACATTATTCATTGAATCCAAATTTTTGAACGTAAATGCCGAAAATAAATTGAGATGGGGAGAGATCATTTAATTTAAAACGAAAGTAATTAATTATAGAGAATGGTGGTGAGCGGTGGGGGGTGGAAGGGGACAGTGCTTGTCGCACGCTATTCTAGTAGCCCAGCAATGCGTTAAATAACAACACCAGCACACTCTTTGGTTCTCGCAGCTGCTCTTGCTGCACCCAGACAAGTCAACTTTCCTCCCTAATTCTCCCACCCTTCTCATCACCAATTTCTCCTTCCTCCCACTCAAATTCTCAATGCCTGATTAAACAAAAATTTTAATATATTAAATAATTTAATTTATATTTGAATATAATAAATAAAATTATTGAAAAAAGAAAGCAAGATTAGCTAATAAGCGGTACTTACATTGAAGGGGAGGTAGTAAAACAGCCAGCGTCAATAAAATGAGGACGAAATGAGAAGCCATAATTCATAAATCTTGTGATGAATTATATACTACACTACCCCCTTTTCTCATATATTTATACATCAAAATTTTACTTAATTTAAAACCCTATATTTTATTTTGAGATCTCATTATTAATATTCAATATTTGAGTATTGATTTTTTTTCCAAATATACGTAGCCATTTATGCATACTATATAAATAATTATAATTTCTTATATAACTTGTAATCTGTAATATCCCAATTCTAAAACTAGAGACTCGAATAACTTGAATCTGATCATTAATTATTAGACATTTTTTAAGAGCAATTACATTTATACTCCTAATCTATGAATTATTTATACAAATCACTCATATTTTTTGCATAATTACATAAATAGACTATAGGTTAAAGAGTGTAAATCATAAAAATCAGGGGTTGTGGAAGCACGTGTAATTATCCATAATTGTAGAGATAATGTGTTGAATAGACCATAGATTAGAAGGTGTGAATATATGAAGAAAATAGATTATGGTTTTAATTACTATAACTTGTAATGTAATGATTCACTCAAAACAATTCATTTAGGGGCTGATTCGTATGGAATGATTTTAGTACATTCGTCTGTTTGGTAATCAATAAAATTTAAAATTTAAAAATTAAAACTTAAGAAAAACAACTAAGCAATATATCTTATGGGTATGACCCAATAATGATTAGCCCAAGAAAGAATATTAATTTAACAGCAAAACATTGAATATTTTGGGAAAATTATATAGTGTCCACTTCAATCATAACATTTCACGAGCTGTATCTCCATAATCATTACTCATGTATATAGATATTTATGTATGTGTTCGTGTCTATATATATATACTCATCGCACTCAACATACAGATGTTCCCAAAGTTCAAACACAATACCTCTCTTTAAAAAGTCTTATGCATGTTCGAAATATTGAACTGTCCCATGAGGACCGTATATGTGTATATACAAAGAGAATAATGTAAGTTTAGAATATTAAAAAAATTGTATGATTAAATTTAAATAAATGATAATTATAAAATAAATAATATTTCTAAATGAAAAATATATGATACTCTAAAATTTGAATTTAGTTAAGATAAATATAGTTTGCATTAGTATCGTAATCTTCAAGACAGAATTTTGTATGGATAAATATTAATTTAAAAAATAAGTTATTGTGTAAATAATTTTGTAGATAAATACAAACTAAATTCTTAATTTAAAATAAATGATATTTTTCTAGAGTTAATACATTTTGAATTTGTATCGTAATCTTGTTAACAGAATTTTGTATGGATAAGTATTAATTTTGAAAATAAGATATTGTGTATATGATTTTGTAGATAAATACAAATTAAATTCTTAATATGAAATAAATGATTTTTTCTAGTCAATGAAATTTTTTCTTAGTAATTAAAATATTCAAAAAGCACCACAAAAAATGTTTGGTCAAAATTGAACCAATGTGATCAAGGAAAGCCTTGCTATATATAGATATATACATATAACTTTTTATAATAGCATTTTGGTCCTACATCTTTTTAGTTTTCACAATTTCAATTGTTCTTTTTGCATATTCCACCCTTCTTGCCGAGAGAAAGTGAACTCCGGAGAACAAAAATACTAAATTGTGAAAATTAAAAAAATATAAGACCAAAATATTATTCTAAAAAGTTCAAAAAAAAAATGCCAAATAACCTAATTTACGAGACAAAAAACACATTTAATTCCAAAGAAAACATGTCTAGACCAATAACTACAAATATTATTACAATATCCATTACATTTTTAACGAAGAATAATATTCAAAATCCAGCATTAAATACTCTAAATTAATATTAAACAGCAGCACGTAGTTTAAGTCATGAGGTAATTCGGAAACATAATTGGGTTGGTAAAATTTGGCAAGAAAATCACACAATATTTTGACATAAAGAGCGTATGTCAAAAAATTGGGAAGCAATCTCTCTATAATCTTTATTCAATAAAAAATCTGAGTTTTAATAAGAAAATTACTAAAGTTGTTAGCCTCATACTACACCTATAAATATAACAAATATTAGTATACAAAATTCATTACAAATTAATATTTATCTTGTTTCTCATCAATGGCTTCCCGTAGCTTAGCTTGTTTCATCCTCTTCTCAATCACCTTCACTGCATTGTTTGTCCCTTATGAATGTAAGTACACATTGATACATGTATGTATATATGTATAAATATATAATTAATAAAGGAATTTGATATTTTGTCTGAACAGGCTTTGAGAATTGGAGTGGAGGAAGAGAAAATATGGTGGCGGGCGAGAAGATCAACCTAGGATGCTACAAGACGAGTTGCCAGAATCAAGGGGTGTGCTGGTGTTGTCCCAGTCGTCTTCCAATCAGATGCTGGGCTACTCGAATAGCTTGTGACAAAGACTGTCAAACATAGCACACACATTCACAATTATAGCATTCTCCCATCAATAATAAGTCTCTTCTTCAAATTCTCTCACATCACTTATCCTTTTTAATTATATGTAAACCCTAATTACATAATTATATTAATATTTTAATGAATGGAGAAATTAGAATGTATTGACGAGTTTGGCTCATTTGCAATCTCAGTATTGAATAGTTTTTATTTTTTTTTTCTTTTGGCCAATGTGCTTAATTTAATTGACAAAATTAAGATTTCATAACTTCAAAGTTATGGGTTCGAACCCTATTAATTTATGAGAAATTGAGAATATTATTTTACTTTTAAAATTAAATGAAGAATAATGTAGGCGTTCGGCCCAAAATAACTTTTTTATTTCTTCGAAATATTCTACCAACTATATATCTCATTTTATATAAGTTTTTTTTTCATTTTATTTGAATAATTTTATATTTTTTTATTATTTTTAATCATATTAATTAATCAAATTAATATAATGTTTAATTTGTCAAAATATGAATGTATCATATACATATAATTACCACTTTAAATAAACAAATAAAAATTAACGCAACACAAACAACTCATGGGAGTGTTGAATTTAATTTAAAACCACATTATTGCAAAAGCATATATATATGTCTAATTATGACAGTTTTTGTCACAATATTCGGGTGCAAACCAACATCGGAATACAATTTTACAACACCAGCATTGAATATTATGACCAGAATCATCACGGCATGTTTCCTCCGAGCACCCCGTCAGATTTAGTTTCACACCTTCCACCAGATGTTTACTTGTGCTCATATTCTCAACGCCTGTTCAAATAAAATCCACAATTACAATAAATAAATATATATATATATAATTATTAAAGGAAAAAAATTAATATATTTATGAACTTACATCAAATCTAAGACACCATAAGTTCGAATCCACCATAATTAAAAAATACCCTTGTCTACTATCATATTTACCCAAACCCAAAATAATTAAAGAAAATAAAATAGGCGTAAAAATCATCGTGAAAATGGAAAATAATCAAATTATTTAAACAGGGGTTTCGTTAATAATTAGGTCATATATTGTAACTTATCAGAAAATTAAAAAACACTCAATATATGCATACATATATATATATATATATATTCAAGAAAAATAAAGGGTTTATTTAGACATATAAAGAATTTATAATTTGATACTTACATTCGTGAGGAACCAACATGGCAATCAGAATCAATGGGAAGAGAATGAAATGGACTAAGTTATGTGAAGCCATTGACAATAATCAAGAAAAGAATAGATATTTGTAATGATTTTCACATACTAATGTTTGTTATATTTATAGCTCCAGCACTGGGCTAAGAACTTTACTGATTGATTTATTTGGAAACCAAATGTTTTATTAAGTAATGATTATAGAGTTATTGCTTTCCAAATTTTGAAATTGTTATATCTTCTATTCAAACTATACACTGATTTTTTCCCAAATTTTACTAACCCAATTAATTATGCCAAGCCTTCTTTCGCCATGTGATTAAGCAGTCCGATTTTGGGTTTCGAGTGCAGACGGAGAATTTTTTATGTTGTTCTGCCAATTTTTTTTGCGTTTAATGGCAGGTTTTTAATTTTTATCTTTTTTAATAATTAATGGGTTTTTACTTATTAATTAATGATAAATATTTAATTATTTATCTATCTATACTTTATTATAAGTGAAAGCACCACTCTGGTGTCTCACTTTTAATTGGTTTGCTAATTTGTATATATTTTTTAATATTTGTTTATTAACTTCCCCACTCTTCTATACCCCCAAATTGCCACTCTTTTCAACTTTCACTAACTTTATTTTTGTTTTTTTCAATATTAATATTTAACAAATTATTACAATAATGTCTAATCAACGCCTATTATTACAGTGGAAATAAATCATTTTTCAACCAGCAACATGTTAAGAAATCCTTTTCCATCCAATATAATTTTGCATATGATAATACCAAAACTCATTTTAATCGCTAATTTTATCGTGTTCAAATTCCTCCTCTTTCCCGCCGCTCTTCGTAAATAAAATAAATATACATCACATGAAAATAATTTTTTTTTATATTAATTTAACATAAAAATAAATTTAAAAACACACATGGAATGTGTCTTATTATGGATGGGTAGTCATTAACATGCTTTGTCACAGTCTAGTCTAGTAACAAAACATTTGCTATAATAAAGATGGGGACAACACCAGCACACCCGTCGGTTAAGGCAGCCGTCGGACCGATAGCACGCCACATTTTTTCTGGGGCCTCTCACGTCGCTGCGCATCACCAATTTTTCATTTCTC
Organism: Sesamum indicum; assembly: GCF_000512975.1. Classification (NCBI taxonomy): domain Eukaryota; kingdom Viridiplantae; phylum Streptophyta; class Magnoliopsida; order Lamiales; family Pedaliaceae; genus Sesamum; species Sesamum indicum. The sequence continues at coordinate 3,937,481 of NC_026156.1, forward strand.
ATAATTTTTCTCCCTTCAT
>NC_026156.1:3937585-3954267 GCF_000512975.1 Sesamum indicum
TGTCACAAAAAGAAATATATATATATATATATATGGCTTGTCACAAAATTAAAAATACCCAACATGTATAAATATTCATATATTAAAAAAGAATAAAGATTTCATTTATCTATGTAAAGAGTTTGTAAGTTTATACTTACATTCATAAGGGACTAACAAGAGAGTGAGGATGAATGAGAAAAGAATGGAACATACTAGATTGTGCGAAGCCATTGACAAGAATCAAGAAAAATATTTGTAAAATGAATTTCATGAAAGTTGGTTTTATATTTATAGCTCCAGAATTGGGCTAAGAACTTTACTACTTTCCTTATTTATAAAATAAATGTTTTATTGAGTAGTAATTGCTCACCAAGTTTTGACATCTAAATTGTTACAATGTAATCTGTCCAAAATATTCAGTGATTTTCTTTTGCCAATTCTTACCAAGCCAATTAATTATGTGATGTGCACGTCTGGCCATGCGATTAAGTATATGAAATCTGTGTTTCGAGTATAAACGTAATCTTTTATACTATTTGGTCTATTTGTCCAATGTCTTTTGAACCCAAACATAGCTATGGTAAAATTTAAAATATTTTAGAATTTTTAATCCCACTGCGATACCAATAACAAATTGTTAAAGATTTAAGATATTGTAGACATGTTGTTTGCCACAAGAGTCTGAGTTGTTTTGCATGAGCGTTCTACATCATCTGCACCACAAATACCGCCTACGTGAGATTTGTGGGCATTCTTACATGGATCACCACATTACTGACGCCAAACCAGCCAACGCCCATAACCTGACCCCTGCCTCTCACAACCAACCAACTATGTTGTTGTAGTTTTCTTCAGTTTATTCGTCTCCTCAGGAATCAATTTTTTTGTTTCATTCATATAATTGTTGGTCTAAAAATTTTTGAATAAATTAAATCTAAAATAAATTGATTAATAATTGAATTCCAAATTAAAAGTCGATAACGAATTTAAACTTTAAATGCGTTTAGGATCAATACGCGTAAGTGTCTGCAAAATCTGGGCTTTGTGCACTTCGATGGACTAATCCAATGTGAAACTACAAGATTATTCTTTTATTTTAAATTGGCTAAATTGCTCCAAAAACAATATGGTTAACTGCAGGCTGTCAGGAAATTAATCAATATCAAAACCCATAATGTTCAAACCAACAAATTATAATTTATAGGCTTATACCTATTTATGCCAATTAAAAAGGATTTCCATCACATTATAATTCATTCTATACAACATTAAATACATATAACACGCAACACAAGTCACTACACACAATGCATCAAAATGACTCAAGTCCAAAAGCTTTCTATCATGACGATGCTCTGTCGCAAAGGTTCAACCTTTTGTTTGGAATTAAGTTCATAAAGCCTTAATTCCAAATTTTAAGATGACACATGCTTTGTGCAACACATTCAAAGAAGATGACACATTTACATTCAAGCGGAGCGGGACGCACAACACACCGAAGGATCCCGGGAAAGATCCCGGGAAAGGTTGAATCATCAAAAGGAAATAATACACGGCAGATGATCTGCTCCTGCTCGGCGCTGCTTTCCATAATCCGAACAAGCAGCTGAGGTTGCCGTCTCAGAAATAAGCTTTAATTTTTTTTAATTATCAAATTATTTTTAATATTTTGTTTAAATTATATATCGTTATTACAATAATTTAATTATTATTTTATGGGGTTTAATAAATATTTGATGATTATATTTTATATATTCAGTAGTCTATTTATAATTACATTTACAGTAATGTTAAAAATTTACTAGATTATTTAATCTTTTACAACAGTTAAATCTTTATAATTATTCATAGTCATTGGCTTTCTTCATTCGGCACATTAAGAAAAAAATTTACGTTGAGATAAATTTTTATATCGATTCTAAATATAATTCTTACATTCCCACAAGTATTTGAGTTTTGACAATATGATTGAGAACTAGTCTTAGTCTTCTCGTGGTAGAACATATGAGATGAGACATTATTGAGAGCTAATAAAATTTTATATTGAAGTGATGGTCAATCGTTAACACCTGCACATTCATTTGAAACACGAACCCGTAACTTTAACTGTAATCAGTATTTGAAAATAAAAATAAAACATAAAATGACATTCATTTAAGCAGTTGAAAAGTGTGATTTGTAAAAAAGAAAGTCCATATGAATCGATGAAAGTTCTATGTTTTTAGGTGTGGATAAATCATGAAATGAGAAATCACATTATTTAGTGAATATTGCAATTTATGGATGACAATTATTATCACAACTTTGTGGAGAATACCAACATTTACGTATAATCTTACAGCACCAGCACATGACTTCACGGCGTTTTGAATCAAGGCATGTGTCCCGCTTGCACACAAACAGAGTCAATTTCTTGCCTTCTTCCACTTTTACTAATTCCCCTCCCATAACTTTTTTACGTGCAATCAAATGCTCAAAGCCTGTTCAAATAAAAAGAAAATTATTTCATTATTAAAGAAAGATTTTAATATATATATATATATATATGTATGTATGTATGTATATTTCAAATTTATGCACTTACATTGATGGGGAGGTGGGAATATTGTGGAAATGGAACATAATCAAATAAATTTAAACAAGAAATAAAACACACAAAAATTTATGCCGTTTCATTTATGAGATCTATGCCTGCCAACGAGGACAGGATATTTTACAATAATCAGGTTATATATTACAATTTATCACAAAATTTAAAAAAAAAAAACACTCAATTTATACATATATATATATATGGTTAAGTGCAATTTAACCCATGTGATATGTGAAATGAGCAAATACCTCTCTATAAAAAAAAGAATTAGCAAATTACCCTCTTTTGTTTTAAAAAAAGAAGTAAATTACCCCCTATTTATGGTTTAGATTGAGGGGTAATTTGTTCCTTATTCCAAAACACAGGGGGTAATTTAGTATTTTATTTTCACAAAGGTTTTTTTTACTTATTTCTCAAATAACAAGGGGGTAAATTGCATTTTTTCCTATATATATATACCATTACAAAAGAGAATTTCGATATTCAATTTACCCGTTAACTCAGTTCTTCCCTTTAATAAAATTTTATTATAATAGTAATTTCAATATCTTTTAATGAATTTACTAAGGTACCCGCAAACTTTACCAACTTTTGGCACTTTGATATTTTTGAAGCCAGTATCCCACGATTGATAACCAATTTATCAATAAAAATATTAATTATTTATAATTTTTAAATATTTTTTCACACACATAGTGTGCCAGGTAGAATTAGTTCAAAAAAAAGGAAAAAAGAAGATTTTATTTATAAATGTATAGAGTATAGGTCTATACTTACATTGGTGGGGGACCAACAAAGCAGTGAGGATGAATGAAAAGAGAATGAAATGGGCTAAGTTATGTGAAGCCATTGGCAATAATCAAGAAAAAGTATTTGCAATGCTAATATTTGTTATATTTATAGCTCCACCATTGCCCTAAGAACTTTCCTAATTTCTGTATTTGGATTCCAAATGTTTTATTGAGTAATGATTGTACAAATATTGGTTGGCAAATTGTGAAATTTAAGTGGATGCCATATAATCTATCCAAAATATTCAGTGATTTTTTTACCAAATTTGCCTGCCCAATTAATTATGCCAACTATATAATCTATGTTTCCAGATTTTTCAATAATTACTTTGGCATAAATTCTATCGAAACCATATTTTTGGTAAAACCTATCATTTGTAGTTTTAATTATTTTTATCAATCTACTTGTCTATTATACCCATTAAATTATACCAAAACCAAATAATATAAAACCAATTTGAAATTAAACTATGATATACAGTTGTATAATCAATTACTGAAATTATAAATTCAAAAGGCATAATTTAAATTAATTATTTCGTACATGCATAAATTATGCCACACTAACTAGTAGAGATATTATTTGCCAATTTTTGAGATGTAAGAGTTGGTTCGGGTGAAAAGTGGTTTGAAGAAAAAGATGGAGGGGAAGTAAAATTCGATACATATAAAACCCCTACAGAGTCTAGCTAATTTTGTTTTTGTACAAAATTAAGCGGAAAAGGAAAAGTATATGATAAAAAAAAAAGTGTATATTTTATTTTATTATATTACCTTATATATATATATAATTATCTTCCAATTGTTTTCTCATTTCCGCTGATAATACTGTACGTACATAATTTGTCAAAGAAAAGAATAAAAAAAATAAAAAATTATTGCATCGAAGTCAATGATAAATATTTTTATTAATAAAAAAATTTTTTTGTTCTTGTTTGATAAATATTTTTAGTAAAAGATTTTTAAATTTTTTGTATATAATTATTTTAATATAATATTAATTTTTTTGTTTACTAATACAAATTAAAGAGAATTGTTATTCAATAAAATTATAAAAAAATAATATTTTCTTATCAATCTATTTTTCTCATACCGAATAAGTAAAATTATATAAAATTTACTTCTTTTTCAATCATATCAAACAATTTTTAAAAAAATTGTTATTTTTTTCCTCCTCCCTGTTTCACTTCCCTTTACCAAACGAATGCTAAGTTGATGTAATATCTTCTGTCCAAAATATTGGGTAATTTTCTATCAAACTTCACCAAGCTAACTATGTCCAAATGAGACATTATTTAGCTTTATTTTTCCATAAATTCCTTTAAAAAAAAAAGTCCGAATCCAACAAAATTATTTCAAATCAATTTATAATTAATTTCTATTTACCTTCATGAGATGGGACATAATTATAAATATTCTCTTATTAATTAAAAAATTAAAATTTACATTTATATAATTAATTATCCAAACACCACAATCAATACTTTTGAAATTGACTGTCACACTTTTCATCACATGTTAATCTAAAAGTATAGCATTTGCGTCGTTGAAAAATTTGACAACACCAGCACGTCCGCCCCAGGTGACCGCAACTCATCGTCGACTTAAAGCAGGCGGTAGCTTCTCCTTGGCCTCTCGCATCACCGCTGCGCATCCCCGATATTTCATCGCCCATAAGTTTTCTTCCTCCACTCCAAGAATCAGAGCCTGTTTAAACGGATTCCAAGAATATTAAAGAAAACACAAAAGAATTTACGTGGTTTGATCAAAGTCACCTATACGAGACTATATTACAACAATCAGATCCTACACAACGACTTGTCAAAAAATTAAAGATACGCAACACATACACATATAAACATGCATAAATATCCATATATTTCAAGAAAAATAATAAAACTTTCATTTTTACACACACACACATATATATATATATATATATATAGAGAGAGAGAGAGAGAGAGATTAATTATACAGGATTGTATAGTTACATTCATAAGGGACAAACAAAGCAGCCAGAATCACTGAGAAGAGAATGAAACATGCTAGGTTATGGGAACCCATTTTTTACGAGAATCAACAATTCTATTTGTAGTGGATTTCATATACTAATGTTTGTTATATTTATATTTACAGCCCCAGCGGTGGGCTAAGATTTTCAATAATATATTATTGAGTAATGATTATGAAGATGTCAAAATTGTGAGATTTAAGTGGATACTCTATAATCTCTCCAAAATGTTGGCTGATTTTTTTCCAAATTTTACCATCCCAATTAATTAAGTGAAGTGACCATCCCATTAAGCAGACCGGTATTTGTGTATTTTAGTCTAATATCAGAAGGGATATCAACGTAATTTATCCTTTTCTATTTTGAATAACCTCCATTAAAATACTTGCCATTTAATCTTATTAATGAATTCTTATCCTAATATTTGTTATATTTATAGCTCCAGCATTATGCTAAGAACTTTACTACATAACTTCCTTAAGTTAAAATACCAAATGTTTTATTGAGGAATGATTATAGAGATATTGGTGGCCAAAATTTTATTTCTGGAAGAAGGAGATTTGAGTTTGAAATCTAAGTACAATGTGTGTTACAGAACAGCCTAGTATCATAACATTTGCTATAAAATACATGGGGACAACACCAGCACTGCCGTCGCCCTTCAATGCAACTTGTCGACCTATAGCACGCCACATTTTTATTATTGTCGCCTCTCACGTCGCCGCGCATCACCCATTTTTCGTCCTTCAAAGTTTTTCTTCCTCCACTCCAAGAATCAGAGCCTGTTTGAAAAAAACATTTAGACGTCGAAATTATTGTGGAAATGAAAATAATCAACGACAATTAAAGTCGGCAAACACACGTATTCGACAAAAATCAAGGTTTCATTTATATGTATAGAGTTGACAGGTATGTTCTTACATTCATAAGAGACTAACAAAGTAGCCAGGATCAATGAAAAGAGAATGAAACAGGCTAAATTACGTGAAGCCATTGTCAAGAATCGGGACAAGTATTTGTAATGATTTTCATGATCTGATGTTTGATATATATATTTATAGCTCCAGAATTGGGCTAAGAACTTTACTAATTTCCTTATTGACAGACCATTTATTTTATTCAGTACTGATTACAGAGATATTGCTTGCAATTTTTTGAGAAATTAAGTGGATACCATATAAGCTTTCAAATTGTTCTATGATTTTTTTTGCCAAATTTTACCCAACCGTTTCTTTTTTCTTTTTTTGAGTTAATAAGTGACGATTATTTTATGAATTCCAATCATAGTAATTAATATACATTAATTATCAATATCAAATATGTGTAATTGACCAATAATAATTATTACTATACATCAACAACTATTATTTAAAATAGACGAGTTGATGGGACTCGAACCTATGATTTGGCCTCAACTTCGCCAACTAAACTAGACGTCGTTGATTTTACCAATCGATTAATTATGTGAAGTGTTTGTTAATATGGTCATGCAATTAAGTAGGTAAAATATGTGCGAAGCGTAATTTTTCCCTAATCACTTTTAAGGTTACATTTAAAAATAATCTAAAGTTATATAATCAATGATTGGAAGGGTAAATAGTATGTTGGTCCTTTAAGTTTGCATTTAAATTCAGTTTAGCCCCTTATATTCATTAATTTTTATTTTAACATTTCTAAACTTTTGTTTTTGTCTTAATTTAGTTTCTCTGACCATTTTTTCCAAAAATATGGTAAAATTTTCATTTTTTGGAGAACAAAATTATCAATTCAAGTTTGTTTTAGTTCTTTAAATTTGTAAAATTATCAAATTAGGCATTTTCTATACATAAAAAGTAATTTTTATGTTTTGGTAAGTTGAAAATGATATTACCATCTTTAGTCCCTTCAGATTTTTTTATAACGTTCAAAAATGAAAAAAAAACTAAATACTTTTTTAAGTTAAGTAATATATTATTATTATGTTTACTAAAAACTCAAAATTTTGATAATTATATCATCTTCAACATAATTAACCTACTTGATGCCATTTTAAGATCTTTTATTTTATATTCATTTGCAGATGCACACGAATCCTATATAATTCTTGCTAATTATATATTAAAAATTATTCTTTTTTCTTACATTTGACACATATGTAATAATGTAATAAGGAATACAAAATATTTCGACGTAAGTGCTCAAAAGTTAATTAACACAGCAAAATCATAATCAACGAGAGACTTTTAATTTATTGTCAAATGCCAATGCAAATCAAACACACTTAAGTGTGTGTGTGTGTGTGAGAGAGAGAGAGAGAGAGAGGGGGGGAATCGTAATTGTACACTATCCTAGTGAGGACAGTTCTTGTCGCAGTCTAATCTAGTAGCATAACACTGCTGTTGAAGACAACACCAGCACTCCGCATGTTCCTGGCAGGTCCGCTTGTCTCACCCGCCTATGATAATTTTCTTCCCTATTTGCCCCACGCTTGTCATCACCAATTTCTCGTCCCCCATGATTTTCCTCCCTCTCAAATTCTCCAAGCCTGTTTAAACAAAATTTCAGCATTATGAATATATTAAATCATTTAATTTTAATATTTGAATATATATATATAATAAAGCGTATTTTTACTTTTAAAAAAAAATCAAAATTAGTTTATAAGTTATACTTACATTCATGAGGAGATAACAAAGCAACGAGGATGAGTGAGAAGATAATGATTTGGGGTGATTTATGAGAAGCCATCGATAAAACTTGTAATGAATTTTCACTAATTACTAATGTTTAATTTTCTCATATATTTATAGATAATATTTTGAGTATTTTTTCTTATTTAGAAGCCACAAATTTTATTTTGAGAATGTCAATGAAATTCAACAAATTTTCTTCCAAATATAACTACCCAATTATGCATACTAAATAATTATGAAATCGAATGACTTGTAATCTATAATATTTGATCCTATTGATCACAGTACATTTTATTCCCAAATTGTTAATTAATTTGACTGACTCACCAATGAGTTGAATTTGACAGACCAATTGTTTGGCTACCAAAATTACAAATTACTATATATTCCTTTTTTCTAATGATTTTAATTATTATAACTTGTATTCTATTATAATTTACTCAAAATAATCCATCTAGAGGGTAGATTTTGGTTCAAGAAATTGAAGCAATGATTTAGGAAAATCATTTTTAAATGACTTCATATAAAATTAAATAAAATTTATTAACAAATGTAGAGGATTTGTTGGGAAAAATACAAGCAACCCCCTTGTGATATCGCAAATGAACAAATTACCCCCTTATGAAAAAATAAATAGCGATTTATCTTCCTATATTTTATAAAATACAACAAATTTACCCCTCCTATGATTTTTAAAATGAATAAGGTAACTTGTTTCATTTTAAAAAGTACAGGGGTATAATCATATAAACTCTATCGTGCGTTCATGGACGGGCCTCATATGGTCCATACACGTGTGAACCATCCGCGACTACATGCGGCCTTCCTGGGCTTGCCTAGACTGGCCCAATTTTTACATTGGGACAACCCCTTGAGTTTTGGACGGCCCATTCATCTTAGGGTACAGGCCTAGCCCATTACATTATACCCCACATCAGCTTGGCGGCTTTTGGGATATTCTTTTAATCTTTTTATGGTTTTATTTACTCAAACGACTTATTTGGAGGCTTTATTTTATCGGCAATGATTCTAATGACTTTATATTAAATAAATAAAATTTATTAATATTTTATAAAATAAATTCAAAATAAGAATTGAACGACTTATAAATTGTATAATATAATATAGAAAAAGAATTTATGAACCAACTATTAATTGTTCTCATTATGTGTTTATATATTTCACTTTTTTCTTTTGTTTCAAAAATATAATATAGAAAATTTATTAATATTTCACAATTTTTTCCTTTTCTTCTTTTATTTTTTTACATATTATTATCTATTTTATATTTTAAAATATAAAAAAATATTTATTGCTGAAATTACAATTAATAGATGCTAATGAAGTAATGAGAGACTTCAATTTAATTTAAAACCACATTATTTAGTGAATACATTTACATATTGCAGAAGCAAATATGAGTGTGTGGAGATATAACTAATAATCATTCATGACAGAATTCCTCACAAATTTTCTCAGTAAAACTACATTTAGATAAAATCTTACAACACCAGCAGTCAACATCACGACCAGGACCAATTGTGCACTTGTCACGCTTGCACGCATACAGAGTAATTTTCTCGCCCTCTTCCACTTCTGCTCTCTCCACATTTTTCCTTTCACTCAATTCCTCAACGCCTGTTCATCAAATCCAAACCCTAAATTAAACCAAAAACGTATGTCTGTATATTCAATTATTATTAAATGAAAATTTTCAACACTATGAATATATTAAATCATTTTTTGAAATATTTGAATATATATATATATATATTTATAAAAATAAATCAAGATTAGTTTATAAGTTTATACTTACATTGGTGAGGAGTTAACAAAGCAAGGAGGGCGAGTGAGAAGAGAATGATTTGGGCTGAGTTATGAAAAGCCATAGATAAAACTTGTAATGAATTGACACTCATTACTAATGTTTTTAATTTTCTCATATATTTATAGATAAAAAAAAAATGAGTGTTTTTTCTTATCTAAAAGCCAAAAATTTTATTTTGAGAATGTCAATAATATTCAACCTTAATCCGATTGTTGATTTTCTTCCAAACATACCAATCCTATTAAGGATACTAAATAATTACGAATTTCTATAATATCTGATCCTATTCATCAGACTACTTTTTATTCTCAAATTGTTAATTCATTTGACTGAGTCAGCAATAAGTTCAATTCGATCAGACAAATTGTGCGGCTATCTAAATTAATACTTTATATGATATATGTTATATTGATAACGATAATCATATTTACATGAAAAATAAATATTAATATGTTATTTCAATTTCAATTATCAATAAGCCTAAACAAAATGGGACAAAATTACATGGAACTATTTTTCTAAATGAACTTGATTGAGTAGCTAACATGACTTTGGGAAGTTGATGAATATTTTTTATATTAAAATAATTTGATATAATGGTATCAAAATTACCATTTTTAAGTCTACAAACCCCTCTTCACTTTATAATAATATAGATATAAATATAGCTTTTTAATAAAAAAAGTTGAGTTATATCCTAATGGTATGAGCATCACTAAAGTATAAATATCTTAACTTACTTTTCTTTCTTTCATTTTTTTTTTTAATATTTTCAATTAAGGGTGGTTTTTTCGAAATTTTAAGGACTTGGGTCAATTTTCAAGTTTCAATATTTTTAAGTGAGTTTTCATTTTTATATCAGTATTGTTGAATTCTCGACTCATTTCTTGATTGAATTTCATAAAATATTATTGTACTGAGTTATCAATGATTTGAATTTAACTAGGTTGGTTGTGTACTTATCTAAATTACGAAATATTAGCTACTTTTTTTTCTTTTTATGATCTTAATCACTCAAATAATTTAGTTATTTTGATGGAATGAATTACAAAAATTACCCATCGGCCATCCGCTTATTTATCGTTTTTGACGCTATCGTACGGGCACGAAATGGCATCATCTGGTCCGCACACGTGTCCACCATCGGCCACTACACGCAGCCTTGCTGGGCTTGCCTAGCGGGGCCCGATATTAACTTGGGACAAGCCCTAGAGTTTAATTGATTTTGGGCCGCTCATTCAGCTTAGAGGCTTTTGGGACTCTCTCTCTTGCTTACTAAAAATTGGAAAAATGAGGTTGAGAATAATTGAAATGAGCTGAAATTACAATTGACACAAAGTAATGAAGCAATGAGACACTTCAATTTCATTTAAAACCACATTATTTAGTGAATATTGCAGAAGCAAATATGTGTATGTATATATATAAATAATAATCATCCATGACAGAAACGCTCGCAGATTTCTTTAATAACACTACATTTAGATAAAATCTTACAACACCAGCAGTCAACGTCATGACCCGACCCATCAGTGCATGTTTCGTGCTTGCACACATACACAGTAAATTTCTCGCCCACTTCCACTTCTCCTCTCTCCACATTTTTCCTTTCACTCAATTCCTCAACACCTGTCCATCAAAAATTAAAACAAAAACATATGTCTATCTATTTAATTATTATTAAATGAAAATTTAATACATATTTCATATATATTTAACTACTGCACTTATACCTCAAACGTGTTCATGAGATCTCAACCTTAATATTAACTACTGGATTAAGACGTTATTGATATATATAGTGGGTAGTTGTGCACTTACATTGGTGGGGAAGTAGCAAGGCAGCAAGGGTAAATGAGAAGAGAACGAAACTGGCTAATTTGTAGTTAGAAGCCATTGCCTAATTTAGAACCAGAAAATGTTAATAATGAACTAATTCAGACACTAATGTTTATCGTATTTATAGATACAGTGCCACCAATTATGTTGGTTGTTACTTGTATTCTATGGTAATAATCAGTTGGTTTGAAATTTGAGTTACCATCTTATCAAATTATTGTTGTAATTACTGTTTGATTATATGTGGTTTAATTGTTGCAATCACTTATAAATATTTTTCACTAAGAATTTTGTTTTATTTTATTTTTGTTTATATCTAAATTAGATAACGTGTGATCCAAATTAGATATTGTGGGAGAGCCTAATAGGGGTAGGGTCTTTCATTACTAAATTGGTTTATTATTTGGCAATTTTCTTTTTTAATAGCTTTTAAGATTCTGAAATTAAATGTGTTGGATCTTGTAAATTTTTCTAAAAAAGGTTTAATTATTTCACCCAACTTTTATTTATTTAACAAAATCAAACTCATGATTTTGTTAATATTATATTTTTACCCTTGAGGTCCCCCTCGCTCTTCGGAGCAAAGTAATCTACTTATATAATTTTACATTCTAATAGTTTTGATGGATTTTTTTGGTTATTATTATAATATCGAGAGCTTATTATGTCAAATAATATAATATTTTTATAAGCTTTGTCATGTTAATTATTCAAACATTTTATAAGTTATACTTTTAAAATAAGAATAAATATTTTTACACATTTAAAATATTTTATAAGATATAAGAGCTTCAAATAAACTTAGCGCTCTTTAAGGTGAAAGTAAGGCACCGTAACTATAAGGTCACGGGTGCGTGTGCGTTGTAGTTATTTGTTAATTATAAATATTTAATATCAATAATTGATAAATTGGTTATTAATGATTTAAATTCGTGATGTAATGTTTATCGATTCACTTATCTTAAAAAGGAAGAAAAATTAGAACCTAAGATAAAGATTTGATTGAAATAGAGATTGTTGATTATGAATACATGAGCTCAGTTTATGAATTTGAGGTCACATGATTTTAAGATCATGAGTTTGAATTCCACCAACGTTTGAAATATTATTTTATTTTGATTGTTATAGTTATCGATTATTATTAAATATAAATATTTGATACTAATGATCATTATTAATTTATTAAAAAAATAATAATATATCGCTTTGATTTAAAAAAAAATATATATTGAATTATCTAATGTAATTTATGTATTCATGCGGTGACAGAATATTTGGGCCAGAAAACATGATGGCGTAATAAGGCCCAATAAGGATGCTGCTCCTGAGACTGAAGCCCAAAAGGACTGATTCACTTCGTCTAGGGCCAAGACCCTGAATTATTTGTACAGGATTAATAAGACAAAAATACCCTTGTGTATTATGATATTCACCAAAAACAGGTTCTTCACTGTTAGTTTTCTCAACTACTTTGATCGCCAAACGATAATAAGTCAGGAGAGGATCAAATGTATTTGAGGGGTTTTCAGTTCCAATCGATGCTGAAGTAATCTCCTCATGTCCCATTATGCAAACCCTAATTTACAGGAAACCCATTTTCCGATTTCCTCCCCACCTCCTCTCTTCTAATTGTTCCTTCTCACAAACACATAAAAGCCGTGATGATTTCTTCAGAATCCACCCTAAAAAGTGTGGTTATGGTTTAAAGACTCTAAGATTATACTCTGCCGCATCTCCTCAATCACTGGGTTATGGTGGCTGGGATGATTTTCAACTCATCGGTGACTCAGTCCATTCTGGTCAGTCAAATCAGTTTGATAATTTTCTGAATTCTCTTGGAATTGGTGATAAGAAGTATGTATTTGTGTATCTGTTTGGATTTGTTTGCGCTTTGGCAGTTTCTCGAGTTAAGGTTTCCTCGATTGTTGTATTTCCAGCTTGTGCTATTGTATTTGCTCTTGGATTTTCGGTTGGGTTGGTCAAAGGGGGCCACTTGAAAGAATTGAGATTAAATGGGAGTAGAAAAAAGTTCATAGACGACAGTTGTAGAGGTTCCATTGAGAACTTCAGGTATTTGGGGGATAATTTGAAGGGGTACAATGCCAAGGTTCTTAAAATAAGGAATGGTATTAGGAGAAGCATTGAGTGCAATCAAGTTACCGTGAGTGATCTAGAAAGCTATGTTGATGTTATGGAATCTGCCGATATATTTTCCCGAAATGCTATAGATTTTGTAGAAAGTTGTATACAGAGTGTATTAGGTGGTAAACAAGAAAAGGAGGGAGGTTCGATTCATGAGTCTGGAAGGCGAAGAAAGAAATCGGGTGAAATTGGGTTGAATGTCTCTCAATATTTTGGTGGTCTGTTTGGAGGGAAGTTTGATGGTTCACAATCTGCTAAAACGAGAGACTCTGGTAAGATGGAAATGATGGATGTACAGGTAAATGATAATAAACTAGAAAACATCTTAATTAATCCCCTTAAACAAAGAAATCTGACATCTGCACCGGATGGCAATTTGGAAAATAAGAGTGCAAGTATGTTGGAAATTCCTTTTGATAGCACTTCCAGAGCTCGAAATAGAGCTGAAGATTTTGTTGATGGGGCTGGAATGGGAAACTTAGCTTTTGATAATGAGATAAGGAATGTAGTTGAGGAAAATGATACTGCTGAAACAGTTTCTGATCGGACAATCTATAGTTACCGGAATAGGACATCAAGATTCATCGACAACCACCGAGTATATTTGAAAGATTATCAGGATGAAAGTGAAACATCTCAGAACAACACGTACAATTCTGTGGATGTTAGCATCAGTATGAATCATATAAAGACTGCAGCCTCTTTTGGTCGACAGCAGAAACGTGAAACCCTGAACAGAAATTATTTGCACCTTGAGAACACAGAAGAGGACCAAAGAGAGTCTCAGAGATATTCTTATAAAAAAGGGACGTTCAGTCAAAGAAAGAGACATCCTTTTGCTAATCAAGAGTCCACAGATGAGCAAATATCTGATTCTTCTGCGTCTTCAATACTTGGTGATGATTTGGAGTTCAATAGGTATGTTGCAGAAGCTAATAATCTTTTGAAAGAAGCAAAGGGCTGTTTGTTACAGCAAGTTGATGATGGTCGTGCAGAGCATGCACTACATAAATCTGCAATATTACTCTCGAAAGCAATAGACATGAGGCCTATGAGTTTATTGGCCGTGGGCCAGTTGGGAAACACGTATCTTCTTCACGGAGAACTAAAACTGAGAATGAGTCGAGAATTGAGATCACTACTAGCAAGATCAAATCCATTGTTGGATGACGAGTGGGGGAAATCACTCAATAGGTCTGATGATCAGTTTGCTAATAAAGACAAGCTTACAGCAGCCCTTGTGAATGCTTGTGAAGAATGTGAAGAGCTGCTCATTAAGGCAGGAAGAAAGTACAAACTGGCCTTGTCAATTGATGGGAATGATATGAGAGCCTTGTATAATTGGGGCCTTGCCCTTTCTTTTCGTGCACAGTTGATAGCAGATATCGGACCTGTGAGTATTTTCTTGGATATGACTAGCTTTTCTTGTTCGCATTCAGGTTCCTTAGCACATATCATCTCCCCGGCATACCCTTAAAACGCATGGATATATTACCTCCACCATACCACCTGACAGAAGATATCATTTGAAGTTTTCTCTAAATATTCTTTTTAGTGTTTCACTCAGAATTCTATTTGATCTTTCGTCCATATCACAGAGTGCTGCTCGTGATGCCGATAAGGTTTTCTTGGCTGCCATAGACAAATTTGATGCCATGATGTCAAAGAGCAACGTTTATGCACCTGATGGTATGTTAGACCTGCCTTATCCACGTTTGCTTGCGTGCTAACTAAGGGTCCGTTTTCTCCTATCGAAACGATAGTCAACACATCATTCACTTGTGTTCAAAGGAGACTGCAATATCATCTCCTATCTACAAAAAGATAATGCAACACATCAAACACCCAACCCCTTAAATTTTTGTTGCTGCTTCTCTCATTAAGAAAATGTCCAAGTCAGCTGAAAATGAGCAATGGCAGTTATTACAGTTACATTAAAAATACTCTATATCCTAGAGTGAAGATACAAGACTTTCATTTTGATTGATCGGGTATATGCTGATGTGGTGGAAATTGGTATGTTGCAGCTCTTTTCAGATGGGGTGCAACATTGCAGCACAGATCTCGACTAAGACCAAGGCATAGCAGAGAGAAGATCAAGTTATTGCAGCAAGCCAGACAATTATACGAAGACGCACTTCACATGGACTCGGGAAATCCACAGCTTCAAGACGCCTTGTCTTCCTGTATATCTGAGTTGGAATATTGGTACATTTAGGCATATGAAGTAAAATATCAGATCAATAATTATGGTCCCCGTCACAGTTTTGCACCAACACAATTCTCTCTTTTTCCTTTGGTTGCCTTCTGCTCTTTGTTCAAACCATTTTAAATCGAAGAACGAAGAGGTAACATTAATTTGAGTATATTGTTATAGAAACTTTTTGAGTAATAATGCCCACATCCACATCTAGAGGTTTCTATTGCAGTAAGTCCGTGAGGCTCAGCCTTCTATTGGAAGCATGTTGCCATATGCCTCGTTTTCTGCTTGTCGTGTTATCTTATTACCAATCTTATGTTTTCCGACGGAATGGAACCAGGAGAAACAGACTGCGTGCTCCCGTTATTTAACTCGACTCTTTTCTCTGATCAAATAAATGAGTATGGAGGCGGTAGAGATTAATAATATTAATTATACAGCATTAGTGTTAGTATTATAGTAATTTTCCTCAAAAAGAAATATGGTAGTAAATATGCGACTTGAAGAATTACAGGGTATGGTTTCTCTTCATCGTAGCACTTCAAATATATGGAGCAAGAATCAATTGGTACTGTATTGCTGTTCAAATGCAGTACTCATCTCTTATCTATGAAGCCGCAAAAC
>NC_026156.1:3954281-3963980 GCF_000512975.1 Sesamum indicum
CCACGGTCCGATCCTCTTCCATTACCCACACACAGCTGACGCGATGTGCAAGCGCCTGGATCATGACAGCCACCAGAGAACTCCCTTGACTGCAGACGATTGCCTCAGATCTCCTTCCAGGGTAGGATCGGCTTGACCCACCACTCCTGCTGGACGGCCAACCACTTTTACTGAACCCATATTCATCGTCTGAGGAACAGCTTGAAGACATAGAAGACTCGCAAAAATCATCCATCAATTCAGCCAATCCTCCTAATTTTTTCTCCTCCAGCTTCATCTTCACCAGCTGAACCAAGTCCTCTGGTGGACCACTGGAGTCTATGTAGGTCATGAGATCCATAGCCGTGAGGGCCATAATCGCTGCTGCAGCCGTTTCGTCACAGCATGCCAGAGTGGAGGGCGAGATTTCCCCTATCAACTTGTTATGTTCATCAACGACTGCAACTGATGTCTGCTCGATGAGAGCACGATGAAGGTAGCTCAATGCTGAGGACACAGGCTTGTCGTAAGGCACTGTCATTATGTCGCGATTGATGATATCCAGGGACTCGATGGTGAAAGTTGGGATTGGAGAGAAAGCTCCAACAGAATTGAGGAAGAAACGCACCACGTCTTCCTGCGTGAGCCAACAGTATTCTTGGCCATTATAGCGAGTGCAAGCAGAAGAGGCTTGCCTGTGGAGGAAATTCTTTCTTTGGATGTGGTGGTTTTGAATTGGGATGAGTAGGTTTTGGGCACCATCAAGTATGTAGTCTATTGCCTCCAGCAAGCTGAAAAATATACATAAAAGAATGATTTACAGGCTTCAAAATGAAGGGTATGGATAATTATAATTCTCTTCGAGCAATTATATGAACTCGAAAGCATCTGTACACAGATTTTTCGTCCCTAATTTCTTGAGTCACAGAGAACAAGATTAGAAGATAAATGAAAATTCGGGAACCATTATTCAAACAGAGGATCCGAAACCCAAGAAGCCAATCCAAATGCCCAGAAAAATCCAGCCATATAATTCGCAAGAAATCATTTCCGAAAAATCTGATAAGGTTGTCCGGAAAAGTCGACTTTAATTTAGGGGTAGAAATGATTTTGTTGTCCAAAAACAAAAGAAAATTCTAACAAACACGGATATCGCGAATTACGGACAACTCAGTCTGAAAACAGCGAGCACAAGACTAGGAAAATATTAGAACTTCTCATTCTCCTTTGCATATTTATGAGAGGAGAAAACAAATAGCTCCAGAAATCATTGAAAAGAAGGAATAAGTTGAGTTAAACGAACCTGGAGCTGGGATCCAAATGTCTGACAACGGGTAACCCTTTGGGCAAAACATCGGAAACAGGAGCGTCAAAGGCCTTGAAAGGATGGGTCAAATTCTCCTCCCTGCAGAGGAAGAGAATGAGATCCGCCGCGCAGAATTTCCCCACGCAAATGCAACAGCCATTGGGCCCGCCTCCGCCGCACGCCCAGATGCTGACGTGCGAATCCCTGGACGTCTTCAACGCCGCCAAGGCGTCGGAAATGGTCGCGTTGGCCGCAACCCTGGTCAGCTCCGGCTTCCCTAAGCACAACTCTGACACCTCTCCATTCAGAAATCTTACTGCCATGCAATAACACAAATTCTAATTGGAAATCTGGGAGAGGGAGTTAGGAAAAGGGAATTTGTCAGATAAGAAAGAGAGAGAGAGAGAGAGAGAGAGAGAGAGATGGAGGACACAGAATACAAAGGGATAGATATAAGCGCGGCCCATGTGTGCGTGTATATATATATATATAGAGAGAGAGAGAGAGAAGGCACGGATATTGGAATTTGGAGTGTACGGAATATCAGGTTTTGGAAACAGCCTGAGAATGGATTTGGAGGATATTTACGAAAAATCTGATGACTATAAGTTCCCGTAAATAAACACAATTAGTAATAAAAATTTTAATTGCTTTTTGGAACATAAAAAAAAATAATTTTGAAGGTAAATGGATTTGAATAAATAATTTTATATGATATTAAGAATGCATTTATATATGTGTGTAAATATTATGAGGAAAGAGTTGTATCAGTAGGTGCAGCTGGTTTTTATTGATTGGTTAGGAGTAGGGTGAATGGAGCAGGTGTGCACGGGATACACATCACAACCCAAAGGGTTGCTTGGATTTTAGTCAGCCATCTTAAATGCTTTTGGGTTTCACTAATAAATACATAATAAACCTCACCTCTAATACACATACAAATTACAATTCATGGGTTTATTATTATTAAATCCTCAAATCAATTAAACAAATATTAATTAATGAATTTATTTTGAGTTTAATTACCTAACTTTAATTTCACATATATACATACCTACCTACCTACCTACCTACTTTCACTTTGACTAACACCAACCCTTTTTCCGTTATATTTCTATAATTTTAATTAATATATATGGTCATAGATATGTCACTTTATTTTATAAAGACAGAGAATATGTAATAAATTAAAATAAAGAATGTCGAGAAGAATAGAATGTAATTAGTAGAAGAGGACAAACTTTATTAATTCATTTTGTTTAAATTTGTCAGGTTTTTGCATTCTTCATTTTGACCATTTTCATATAACCTTTTTTTGGCTTTCCAGACTAAAAGCTTTCGTACCACGGATAAGTACTACTCATAAAATTACCCACTTTCAAACGCGCTTTCTAATTGCAATTCCAATTCAGTTGGATGGAACTTGAGTAATAATATATTTATTATGTGATTAATATATAATTTAATAAAAATAATTAATTATCATATTTACTTAGTGATTAATTTTATTCCAACAATAATTTTTCTTCCAACACGACTCCCTCCCTACCTTTTCATAGTAGTGATTTGGATCCGAAGATGTCGAGGCAGTCAATCTGTTTGGGACATGAGAGTACAAATAGAGTGTTAGATTTGTTTGGACATCCTCAATTAAAATTCATAATTTGATACTTGAATTGAGTGTAAATTTTAGTGAAAGAAATGCAAGATTTGATCAGCTAAAAATGATGTATATTGGCATAAAATAGCTTTGGAGTATTTATCGGTTCAAATTTTTTTTGTATTTATTTCATAAATTAATATCGATTTCAGCCTTTTAATTGTTAGGTGATGGATGATTGTAATTATGGTCATCGAGTCGGGCAGATTGAGTGCGACGAGATTCAGTTAAAAAAATGTGCCCATTCTTATCTTGTTTGGACATTTTAAGGGTCTCATGAGATATAGTTTTGTCTTTATTAAAGTATCTCATGCAAGACCCTTATTAAATAGGTTTTAATTTATAGGAGAAATAACAAGAGAGCATAGATATTTTGATGGGATTTGGATGTTGATTGAATGTAATAATGTGGGATGTATATATGCGAAACAATAGCCACATGTTGTTGTGGTACTCATCAACTGCCTCACTGCTCTGTGTCTGAACTAAGACATTTTCATGCCAGTACACTTTGTGTGTTATCAAACAGAATATGCTTTTGATGCTTTACGTATCAACGTTAAGGAAATAACAGTAGGTGCGGCTTGCGTGTTTGGTTTGGGAATCTGATTTCGTGTGGACATTGCTGTTTTAGGACCATTTCAGAAATGTACAATCGCTGTCTGAGGCTGACGACTATGAGAAAAACATAAAAAAACGTAATAATATTTGTCAGGTATTCACTTGGCCGTACACTTTTGTACGTGCACATATTGGCAGCACATGTACTTTAGGCTGGCACAGTTTGAAGTAATTTCATAATGATATAAAATATAATTTTAAAAATTAATTTATTTATTTTGACATGAATTTGTGGAGATGAGTTAGATAGATTTGTTATTATTGTTGTGTTTAAACTCAAAATAATAAAGCCATGATATCAAGAATTTTAAAATCTTAAATTTTAATTTTAAACTGTATTTTATGATATTGTAATAGATTTCAAATGCGTTAATCAGAGGTACCATCTGCATTTTTCATAGTGGGCTGAAGTGATAATTAGGCCTGATCAATATCCTCCTCAATATGGGCCTTAAAGCCCAATGGTTAGGCCCAATATCTAATATTCTCTACGGGAATTTGATTACTGCACACTACGAAAATCCTTTCAAGTTTCAACAACTGACCAGGAACAATCGAAGTTCTTAGAGTTTAAAATATGAAGCTAGGGATTAGTGCAAAGATCGAAGCCCCCGAGTTAGGGTTTGGAGAGGGCTCGTTTCGTTACTGTAAGGAAGACGATTGCAGATGATCGTCACCATAGGATTCGTTGAATCGACGTTCTTAGCAGAAAAATATGTATTCGTTACCCTTCGGTCAGTTTACATTTATTGGATCGTTGTTCAAATATTGCTGTGAGATTATGTAAGTGGCGTTTGAATGTTTATGATCGTATTTATGCATTTATGATATTTTAATGAGGGAAAATCACTTATAATACAGGTAAAAATGATACATGTTTGCTCCAATGTAGATGTTGTTGAATGGGCAGAATCCCTTAGAGTTTCACAAAGAGAATGTCGGAGTGTTTCCGACATAAGGGGGTTTGCTGAGTGGGATAGGCGTCAATGTCATCTCAGATTATGGATAAGTCTTTTGACCATTTCCTGATCCGCGAATTCTTCGCATTCAATAAAAGAATAGTCTTTCTCCCTTAACCATTCATTAGGTCTTTGAATACCCATTTATACCCCAATGTCATACAGCTTCATCAGTATACTTCCACCTCAAGATTGGGATTATTATATTAAGTATTCTGTTATGGATCCTAACCCCAAAAGATTACTCTTTCTGTTGTAATATATTAAACAAGAGGAAAGTGTTTTGGATAAACCTGCCACCTACTTTTGCTCTCCTACTAATTTCTCTTATCCATTCGTAAATTTGGCATTTCAATCTTTGTGCGCATTCGTTCATTCTTCTTCCTTTCTACCTATTTATTCAAAGTTTATTGTGGGAGAGTAAACAAAGAGAAAAAGACAAAAGAAAAAAAGTCGAGAAAAACAAAAAAGATGTTGGCTGTATTCAAGAATGGTGTGGTGGATCCACCAAAAGAGTTGCATAGCCCAGCTTCATCCAAGGCTGTTGGGAAAGACAAGACTCCAGAGGAGACTCTCAAGGATTGCTTGGCTTCAGATCCTAACAATGGCGTCTCCCTTGATTTCTTAAACAAGGTTATCATGGCTTACGTCCCACCTCGACCCTTGGGCATGCCACACCAGAGGTAAACCTCTAATCTCCCATTTTGAGAGCAAAACTAAAAATAAGAATTGGGGATGAAGATTTGCTGAAAGCATGGTTACTCTTTTGCATTTCTTTTCTTGATTTAATTTAGTACATAAAATGTATGCAAGGTAGATGAAAATTTTGATTGTGTTTTATAATGATTAATGATATGTGTAATGGGATATCTTGATGGGTGATCTGAACTTGTGATTATATTACAGGTTGTTCTGTAGTGTGGATGATGTACACTGCATGTTCTTGGGGAATTTGAACAACTTGTGCAACCTCAATAAGCAATATGGGCTTTCAAAGGGTGGAAATGAAGCCATGTTTGTGATTGAGGCCTACCGGACCCTCCGTGACAGGAGCCCAATTCCGGCCCATCAGGTCCTTAAGGAGCTAGAGGGCAGTTTTGCATTTGTGATCTATGATCACAGATCTGATACTGTGTTTGTTGCCCTTGTAAGTTTTGCGGATGCATCATCAAGAATCTTGATTTCTTATGCTGTCAGTAACTTTTCATTTTAGCAGAGGTTTCTGATAGACTTACTTTTTCATTTGTTGGCAGGGTGCTGATAAAGCAGTGAACCTGTTCTGGGGTGTAGCAGCTGATGGCTCTGTCATGATCTCAGATGATGTTTCCCTCATAAAAGCAAGCTGTAGAAAATCATTCGCTCCATTCCCACCTGGTATTGTAATCTATGATCCATGCCAAAAAGGATAAAATTCTATATAAAATATGAAGAAACTACCATAAACCTTAGAATACAATTCATCATAATCAAACTCTCTTGTTGTATTTGATTGTGATCTTCTTCGACAGGTTGCATGTACCATAGCGACAGGGGACTGATAAGCTTTGAGCATCCAATGTATAAGATGAAAGCCATGCCTAGAGTTGATAGTGAAGGGGCAATGTGTGGAGCATATTTTGCAGTGGATGCCTATTCTAAGGTTAATAGCATGCCTCGGGTCGGGAGTGAAGCCAACTGGGCAACCTGGGGCTGACCGCCTTCTAGTGTTTCTGGTGTTTCCTCCATTGACATGGATGCTAGCCAAACAATTTCTTATTATCATTAGGTATTATCTTTGTTCAATAATCTCGTGGTATGTGTATAATGGCATTATTAGGTTTCGTTTCTTTTGTTTGCCCTCAGTATGTAAATACCATCTTTGAGGTGTTTGGACTTTGTTGTGAAGAAATGCTCTTCGACGACAGTCGTGTAAATTTGGTTGCAGTACAGTTGGTCTTTGCAGGGGACGGTTTGTTGTTGTGTAGCGTCCATTCCAATGGCAATTAATCTGAAAAGAATTACTTTTCAGTTTCTAATTATATTCTGGACTGAAAGTGTAATGGCCAACATGTTGCTTCTCTTTTAAGTTACAAAGAAGCTAGCATTGAATGCCCAGACAACTATTTGCTCTAACAGAAGACGAGGCTTTTGGTTTGGGTGCCTTTAGAATTTGCCCTTTATTCAGAACATCCTTGGTGTTTTTTCCGAACAAAATTGTTTATCGAAGTACAGTCAGTATAGGTAGCACTCTAATTTCAGTAGGATCGGGTTGGCGTTCAGAACAGCCTTACTGTTTTGGGTGCCTTAATAATTGTTGTTGACTTTATATTCTTTTAAAAAATAATAAATATATATGAAGCATAACTGGAAAAAATACCACAAAACAAATGTGAAACTGATCAAAAATATTTTACAAGCAATTACACGTTGACATCGACATTCTTTCAATTGGAAATGAATAGAAATGGAGATTGACTTGCTGCACCAGTATATTTACCTATAATTTATTATTAAGCGAGAGCACTTTTTCTTTAAATATATATATATATATATATATATATATATCACCTAATTTTGGTCAATATATATTTTTAGGTACTTTTTTACTCTGCAAAAATAATAAAACAATTTATATAAATATTATTTTAAAATATGCACATATTAGGATGTGCATCTAGTAAGTAGAAAAAGACAGGGATTGGGATGTATTTTTGGGGGGCGGTTCCCTGAAACAATCAACAAGGATTGAGAAGCATGCATAAAATTTTCAAATACTGCACCAAGCTGTTATTCACAACATCAAGTTAAATTTTAAGACAAACTCTAAACAATAAGTTGGAGAGGAGCATTAAACCGATCACAAGAGTACACTACTGAAGATATTTTACCAGATTGATGATTTACATTAGACGCTTCAGATCCCAGGACTTCTTCACAATGATGCAAGATTTTGCTGTTCCATTCAACGCATTTGACAAAAATACTGATTCTACACTCTCAGTAGCCATCTAAAACCTTCACGACTCTGGCACCAGAAAAAACGACCGCAAAAATGTAGATTTCCTAAATGTTTCTGACTGTAGGGAAGTACCCATTCTATCTGGACTTCATTTTACATAGTGGCATCGCCTCAGCTTTGAGAATTAAAAGAGAGGATACAGAATTACATTTTATGGATACAAATCCTTCCAGGTACTGTAGAACACTTCCTGCCGACAAAGTTGCATGACCAACGAACCCAGCATAGACAGCAGGAAAGTGTTCTTGACATTCTTCAGTTAGAAACTCCATTGACAGGTAATTATATTATCAGTTTCAGATATATACAGGAAAATAGCATTCATAGGGAAGCCAGCTATACCACTTAATATCAGTCTTCTCCTTCTGGAACCAGATCTTCCCGCCAACATTACCATCAAGTGAGATAAGGTGAGTGTGGATATTATGTTGTCAGAATCAACACAAGGACAGCTATATGTTTTACACGACTCGAACCCATGCTCCTCCACACATTGGACATCCATACGCCCAACGGCTGATCCACCATATTTCTTTCTCATTCTGATTAGGATGACTACCACAACCAGGTGAAGCAAAAGCAGACGTCTGCCGCAAGCATCTTATGCACTACATGAGAAACAACCAGGGCAGGGGGGAAGATAAATGATGCATGAGAAGAAAATTTGGAGTAACAACCAAATCTGCACACATGAAACTACAGTGCAAGACAGCCGGCTGTCCAATAAACGTCTCAGTTCTTGAGTTAAGCAAAAACTAGATAAAAATTCACTCTTTCTCATAAACATTCAAATTTCTTTCTCGCTATATCCATCTTTATCTCAAAGCCCTAGCAATTAAGGAAGAGATTGATTATTTAAGTTATGACCACATGATTCACCGCTGCCACTTCTCATGATTCGTGCAGATGTAAGCCTAATAACTTTGTAAGGTGACAATTTGCACGATTAAAATTTTCGATTTCTATCTATGAAGTTCCAGCCAAAGCAATGCTCAAGTCAGATTCATATCAAGATAAACACTCCCAGACAATTAGATATATTGAACTTAAAACAATGTACATTGATGCTTCTATCGCCTAGGACCTATAGGAGGATCGATAAAGACAAAAAAGCATTGTAAGAGGATAAATAGATGAAAAAACAAAAATCAACCCTGTAAATATTAAGTATAAATTAAGCATACTAGAGAACATATCAATTTCGAAACCAGTTGAGAAGCTACCTTGTACCACACTCCTTCCAGCCCTGTTTTCCAGACAGCTGTCACAACATCCCTTCGGGATCCCATAATACCATAATATGCCCCAAGGCCCACCGAAGTGTTCAATCCAAATGCTGCATCTCGTTCGGACATCCTGCGCTTTCTCGGCCACAAGGTTGGAGTTCCATTATAAACATCACCATTTTCAGATGAACCTGAGTCAAGCAAATCCATTGAGCTGCTATATTTAGTACTGTCATCTGAAAGACTCGTATCATCAGTATCTGACCAGGGACCACCAAACATATTCCTCTTGTGCCATTCTTCGGCTGGAGGGTGGAGTTCCAACTCCCGCAGGAGCAAACCGGCGGCATCTGCACCTCTAGGCCGGGGCATATTCTGTGGAAACAGAATAAGCAGAAGGCATGAGAAGGTCCCTATCTCTAATAAAGTAACATTCAAATGCCAAGTTTTTTTATGTGAAAAAACTCCAACAAGACCAGCAGCCAATAGTACAAGAAGTTATCAACTAAGGATACTGTCATCATAACATAAATACCTGCATATGAGGGCCAAGTGATGCTTCTACAACCTCTGGTAAAACAGTATAGTTTCCATCTATGTAATGAAGGCGGACCTGGATATTGCTGCTCCCAACCTGGGAAACAGGCAATGGATGTGCCAATCCTGATGTCCGTCGACAAAGATCCATAAGTATAAGGAATAGGACCTTCACCTGCATGCAAATCCAAATGACACTAAGATTAACAGAAGAAGGGTATCCGAAATTGTAATAACTGCCACAAGCAAACCCCCGCCCTCAAGCCACACACTGGAATTTGTTGTCATCATTTTACCTCCTCGAATGTATATCCTTGGCCAGCATTTCCAGAACCTAATCTTGACCGGCTAGTTGGACCTTCTTCAGGCCCTTTTGAACCATTGCTGACCTGTCCAGTCCTTGTTACTTGCGT
>NC_026156.1:3963990-3998976 GCF_000512975.1 Sesamum indicum
GATGCTGGTTTTGCCGTGACAGAGTTTGTCTCTTCTGATTTGCCTGGCACACTAAGCTGAGGCTTTTGGCCAGATGAATCAGCATTTCTTTGAGCAGCTCCAATAAAACGGGGTAGTTGTGTTCGCCGGAAGAAAAAACAAAACAGCAGGAGCTGGCATAACCGGTGAAGAAAATGGCAGTCTCCAATAAGTCTGACAGCTGGAGTTCCTGGAAAGGTTCCTGTATTGATACTTATTGGCATAAAGGTTGAAGGACCACTTATGGGGTTTGGAGCAGAATTCGGAACACCATCAGTCGTACTACTAATTTTAGCAATAGCTCCTTGTACCCAGGCATGCATCTGGGTACTACCTGTAGAGCTTGCAGTTCCACCTTGGGCTCCTGAAGATGGAGTCAATACAAAATTCACAGCTTGAGATGAGAAAAGGCAAGGTTTTAAAAGGTCAGAAGATTAAGGAAGACATAAAAGAAAGAATAAATCTACTCAAATTAGAAAGAGTTGAGCAGGGTACACTCACCCTGAGTTGTAGCAGGAGCGGAAGTACTTTGGCTGGGGCTGGTCACCAAACCAAACTGCCGTAGCAGCATGACTTGCCAGTGTACGGCAAAAACTTGCATAACGTCGCAAACGTGTAATGAAGTGCGATGCTAGATCAAGGACTGCATCAACGTAAACCTGCATTATTATACAGAGGGTTAACAGCTGGTGAACATAATGTAGCACAACTCGAATTGCTTATCAATTGAAAGATTGTTGTAAAAAAAAACCAGGAAAATTGGCAAGGCATTCTGAAAAGTTAACCTGGATGCTAAGAACAAGAGCTGGTTCAACAGCCATTGCTTCAGGGTCAATACCAGATAATGTCTCACCGGATGCTTGCCAAGGCTCTTGCACCAAGGCTGAAGGATTTATCAAAGCTGATTCAATTCCTTTACCAAGCATGTCCAGCAACAACCTCGCTTGCATATCAAGGACCATAGCCCTAACCTCTTGAGCAGTCGTACCTTCTAGTAGCCTACATTTTATTCTGTCCAAATTCTGCAGTGTCCAAACATATATATTACATATATAAAATTAACTAGAGTCCATGTCTGAAGATACTTAACAAGAATAGGTTACGAGCATCCTATCATATGATGCACACCAAAAGGCTAAGGAATTAGCATGAGAATAAACCAACTTACAGGTCCGTATTGTTGCCTATGCTGAGTGGAAGGAAGAGAGTGGAAATCAGCATCCAACACAGCAATGACACTGTTCAAGGAAACTGGAGTAATACGCCATCAGCAAGAGAAAGCAAAGACCAGGACCCAATGAATTATTTCTTGAATCAGCCATATGCATTTAGAGTTTATTTGGCTCCTTCCACTTCTTATTCTAAGAAGATTAACAGGAAAGAAACTAACATAATTAACATCAAATTTTCCAAAGTGGCGTGACCAGCATAATCAGCTGAATGACGTCTTAAAAATACAAAATGTTTATTCATATTTGCTTTAATGGAGAGGCAAGTAGTTCCATCTGCAGATAAAATGAAACAATAGGCTGTTTCCTAAAACACTACATGCACATCATAGTTTAAGTCAAATGCACCAAAAAAACATTCTTTCTCCTCAACATGCAAACTCTGCGCCATTTTGAGGCAGGGGAAAATGACATGAGAATGGCTTCGCTACATTACCTAGAGATACAACTACAAGTTGCCATAAATTCAGGTACAATAGCTTTTCCACGTGAAGAAAAGAGTTGGGCCTTCTTACCAATGCCATCCTCTGCAGCACTCTGTGTACAGCCAACAGCATCCCACCAATCAACTCCCACCAAAAGACTCCACCAAAATCTGCCAACATAGGGTAATATACTAAGATGCAGAGGCACGTTATACACAGAATTAAAAAATCAATTTGCACTCTAAGATACATTCAAATTAAGTTTGTATAAATCACATCTACTCAAACTCTTGTTGCAACCTTGCCAAGATCTATTCAGTTTTTACCTCTCAGCAATAGCCCGCTCCCATGTGGCAGAATTAGCTTTTGCTTGACTACTCGGAACAGGAGGAGGAAGAACCCGAATAATTTTTAATATAGTACAGTCCTTGCTAATATCATGCCAAACAGAAGCTGAACAGCAACTAGTAGAAGAGAAAGCAGGAGCAGCAATGGCAGAGCCAACATTAATCTGGTAGCTATCAACAGCTGTGAAGTTTGCACCAGAGAAAACATGAACCCCACCTCGTAGAAAAGAAACAGCAATCTCACCACCATGAGCAGAATATACAATCCGAGCAAGAGTTCTAATATCACTAGGCAGATCGAAGGGATCAAAACTGACCCTTTTTTTTGCATTCTCAACACCAGATTCAAGAGTACTTTTTCCATCACATACTGCTGGAACTTGTGCTGCTCCAGGACACTTAAACTCGCTAGATGCTGGAATGCATTTAATCACCTTACTCACCCACACTGTTTGCTTAGGTGCTAGCCCACCAAAGTTAGAACTAGGGTTTCCAAATATCTGATGGATCACAACATTCTCAACAGTTGATTCCCAACGTTGAACTCTCCAGCCTGTGACTGAAGGACCCTCGTCAGGATCATAAGGGGACATGTACTGCCCTGCATAAACACCAATTGGTGTTTCAGTAAACAAACAAGGGCTTGGAGGAGAACTTCCCCCAATGCTGCAAAATGTCAAATCAATGCTCAGTTTTGGGGGGCCAATGGGAGAACACTAATAAAGCGACAATAAACTATAGTAACTTTGAACTGGTTTTCCCTTTTTCCCCCCTGAAATCATAACCTCTCCAATAGCTGACTTAGACTGCCTCTTATATAGACATACCATAAACTATAAGATCGTATATCAGTGCTCATGTCTGCATACCATGATCGGCATCTTGATGGCAGCATCACAATGTTAAGGTAAAATATACAATTCAGGTCTCAGAAGCTGATGAATCTAAAGAAGAATCTAAAGGCATTAATAATTACAAATGGGCTGAGTGGCAGTATAGAATCATGAATAATGTTATAAGTGCACTATTAAGACCGTATACAGAAGTGGTGCAAAACCTCAAAGGATTCACTAGGCACTGAGGATATCATTAGTCTTCAGGTTACACCTCCCATCACAGCCTATGCCTCTCCAAAGGAGGTGCTAGCAATTCTTACTTAATGATAATGTAATCTACACAGTTATTGTGATCTCCTTCTCTTCAACCCTGTTGAATCTCTTTTCCTGGTATAAAGGAAGGTACACAAGAACTTGCCAGTTGGGATATATAACATTACAATGGATCAAGCATCAACCACTACCTATTAACGGCAAATTTAAGATGTTTCTTTTATTGTGCTATGGGTGTGTTGACGCACATGAGAACAGGAAACTCTCACCTGCCAACCCAAACATGCTGATACATAGTAATATGAATATGGATAAAGATCTCTATTAGCATTTGTATGTGAGTAAAGCATGGATTCACCACCAAATGTTAATTGATTAATTCTAATTACGGTTTCACAATATATAGCTTCAACTACTGTTTACGAGAATACGAGTAGTCCAAAAAACTGTATCTACATCAATCTGCACCAGAATTTAAGCAGATATTAGAGTAAAAGAATGACTAATTTGCATCAACATCCGAGTAAATACCTTCAACTATCACAACAGATATCACCGAACCACCACGTGTTGGATCAAAGGCAACTGCAGTAACACCAGAACCCCAAGTTGTGGTTGCTGCTGATTGAGCAGCAGCCTCAGGACTGACATATGCAGAAAAGTTTGAAACTGGAGAACAATGAAGTGCAACCATATCACTGTAATCTTGCTCTGTCTGTTTTTTCCCTTGTTTAGCTTCTAATAACAAAAACTCCTGCCAACTAAATAAGTATGCAGCTAACGGGGCAAAACCATCCCAGGAAGGAGGGTTAAGTGATGGTGGAACTTCATTATTCACACTTGACTTTGGGGTCGCTTGGAAACCATTGCCTGGGCCTGGTGTGACTTCCCAGACGACAACAGTTGATGGGTTAACAATGGGAACACCAGCCACATGCATGGCTCCGGAATCTGTAACAATAGCATCAGCAGCCATTATTCCACTAGGCCCAGCTCCCAAAAGACCTTTACTTGTGCAAAACCACTTGGACCGTGCACCAGTCTGATTAGGTGGCCATTGGGACCAGTGGAGCTGAATAGAGCCAGAAGAGAAAACAGAGCAAACACAAAGAAAATTTGGCCAACCAGCTGTCACAAGATACAAAGGAAATTAATTTCAGATAGGAGACTGATCAATGAAGATGCATCAAGGTTAAATGCTGACCATTTTTTAGTTATAGATCATTATCTGAAGTGCAAAGAAAATATGACCAAACAAGTGGCACCAAAATATAATTTAGGAACTTAAGATTGCAATGCTTTCGTCGACCAGGAAATGTAAATTAGCATTCAGGTTCTAAATAAGTTAAATGACTTTTCTTCATCAACACAATAAATACAAACTGTAGTTCTCCAAGTCCAGAAAATATTTTCCTGCAGAAGATTGTTTGAAAAATAAATCACCCTGTCTCGTATGCTGTTTTCCTATCTTTCTTAGTTGGTTTGATTGGGATTGTGTTTGTGGGTTGGGGTGGAGTGGTTAGATCTATTTCCTTACTGTTTCCAGCAAATCGAAGATCAATTGTCCAGAAGTTATAATTAAGGGACAATTTAACATCAAACAAACCGCTTATATGAAACTTAAACGCAGAATACGCTGCACAAAAAGCTTTCCCATTTAAAAAAGATTCTGCCTACAACTAATAACAAATACCAAGTATTTAACAATTTTGACCTCCATACAATGCAAACATGCCAAGTACAAAGTTAGACTAAAGTTTAAAGTGCAAAGTAATTAACAGTGTTCACAACGAAAGCTAGCAACAATGGAAATGCATATAAAGAAAGATGAACCTGGCACATTTGGTTGCTGTGAAAGGAATTTCTCCTCAAACGTAGACTTTGTGGAACCACTGGATCTAGCTGAGAGCCACCTATACTAATTTTATGGCAAACCAAGTCCGCGTAAAAACCTAATATCAAATTCAAAACTTTTTTATTTGGACAATGCAAATTATCAAAAAACTACATACTGGAGAAACTCCTGACAACCACTTCGTAACAACTGCGATATCCTGTCGCCACTCATGTTCCAGCTGCCAGCAACTAGCCTCTTTTACAAGATTTGCTGGTCCCTGGATGATCAAAGAAAGTTAGCCCAATAAGAATAGATGACAGAAAATCCATCTCAGTCAGGATATCTACGGCACTGAATTACAGAACGTAATACTTCAAGTAAAAGGCAATGATATTTCACACTCTAGTTGTAAAGACTGTCATTCTCCCAACTGTAAATTTCAAGACTCAAAGGACTAGCATACCTGGGAAGGCTGAGTCCAAATGGTTATCCGGCCATGGAAATTAGCTATAAGCAGTGCACGGGGACATGAAGTAGGCGACCACTCAATGAACTGAACAGAGTCGCGAGGGGAATCTATCAAAACATCAAGTATCAAAAAGTACTATGAACATATATTTTATCTCAGGATAGAAAAGTAACCAACATCTCTTTCTAGAAGCTAAATAAACATCTGGATGCCAGTACCTCAATCACAGCAGCAAATGACTAGAGGATATCAAAACTCCCACTAATGTGAAAATGAATAATATCTAGTATACCAAATAAGAGGAATACTCATGCTAATGGCGATTCAAGATTAGATTAGCATTATATTGCAACACGATACAAAGTTGCGGATATACCTGCTATAACACTGAAAACTGTACACTCGGTTGGTCGCTCTGGAATTACGATATGTATGGGGATCCAAAATGGAGGGTTGGTAGTTGAACTACACGTAAAAAAATGAATCTCTTAATCATGTGTTAACAACTTTATAAATAGATCAATTCAAAACATGATACAGGTTGAGACCGTGGAGGATCAGAAACCATTTAACACTGAGCATTCAGCATGAGATCATCTACAATGCAACAGTATATAGAGCAGGTAACAGAAATTTAACAATGAGAAACAATGTATTATTAAAGTATGCCCCTAGGATATCTAAGCACCAATAGTATTCCAGACCAATTCAGCCTGGAATGATAACACCATTACAGAGATGCGTTCAATAGTTGTCACAAGATGCTTCATGACGGCATGAACAATGAAAAACTACTACCAACTCCTTACAGGAAAGGTCACAACCAAGTGCAAGATTTCCACATAATATGTGGATTAGAAAGAGAAGGATTCATCCATAAACAAATTTGTCATCTCAGAATTCACAAACTTCAACATAAAATACTGGTGACTCTTCTATTCATTGTTCTCAAATTTGTGGAAATTCAATCCTCATACAGCCATCTAGGTCCCAAAATACAAGAACCAAGTGATATCTTGTATTATGGATCTCAACTAATAAATATTGCAATACAAACAATTTAGAATTATGTGAACTAGTGGGCAGGGACAAATTCAAAACTTCTATGATGCAACTGAGATTCAAAAAAAGGAAGGAAAGAAGTACAGGCTGATGATTCAACCTTGGGATTCTTGCACAAGTTTCTGATGCACAAGCTATGGCATTCAACTTCCCACACCAAGCAACAGCACTACCAGATAACAAAGAAAAATGTCAAGCAGTTAAAGATAAAAAGGCACCAAGTAAAATAAGCCTCAGTAAAACAAAAGAAGGGGCACATTCTAGATAGACCAAAAAGAAAAAATAAATAAATAAAAACCTGAAAAAACAAAATAAGCAGATTTACAGTGCATAAACGCAAAGAAGGATATAACAAACATTTGCCAGGAGAAAAGATATATTCTTCCTTCTAGAAGGATATACATACAGCTAATCAACTGACATTTCAAGGTTGAAAAAACCACTGATAGTAGCTCAAGCCCGTGTTAGTTCAGGTAATGTTCAATAAGAAGAATCCTAAACAATCCCAAGGGGACCCCTCAACCAATTCACTTGCTGGTAAGTGAAAATCAAAAGATTGCCGAATGATATTGTATGCTCTATTTGGCCATTGAACAGAATTATCTGAACAGTATGTCACCCAAAGAAATTGGATTACCAGACCTGGCCACTCGAGTAGACAAAACATCTGCAGTTACATAGTTTTAGTTTAACACGCTAGGAAGAAATGCAATGACAAATATCATCAGTGGATGGTGAACATCAAAGAACAAGATTCCTCCCATCTTGCTATTGCCCAAAAACCACATAAAAGCAGTATTCATCTAGGAATTCGGACTAGCATCTTTTTTTTTCCCCTATAATTCTCACGTTTGTTTCTACATGTTATAACAGTCTATAGATGTCTTCAGCCTTGACCAAAAGTCTTCATGCATTAACAGATGACCCAATTCTCAGACCAAACCATCTATTCAAACTTATATTCTGCAACTTTATTTCACTCCAAAACCCAAATTAGGCAGTGAACGAACGACAAAATAACGATTCCAATATTGCACAATTTTTATGTAAATTTAATATCGAAAGCACACCTAAAAGTGCGGCAGAGCTCCGGCACGCTCATTTTATGCAGCAAATTAGACTTGGGCTGCTTAAGCTTGATGCAGAAAACGGTAGCTGGGTTCACAGAATCCTCCTCCATGGGGTCGTCCACCGAATTCACACCGGCCGCCGCAGAGTCCTTCTCCATCATCACCACGTCCTCTTCCCCTGTGGCAGCGTCGGCTTTTTCCGAAGAATTCTTGGCAGACGAATGAGATCCAGGAGAAGCGGATTCCTCCTCAGATTCCTTAGCACCAGTGGCTGATGCTGGTGCTTGTGGGGGTTGATTAGGAGTGGTATTATTGATAGTATTATTCATTTAGAAAGACTACCAAATGACCAAAAACCCTAATATATATAAAAATTGTATATAGAGAAATAGAGAGAGAGAGAGTGGAGAGGTGGGAAAGTCGCAATTGAAGGCGACAGGAATGACTGTAGTGAGTTAGAAAGAAAGGGGCAGGGATGGATGATTGGAGGATTTGGGCTTTAGGTGGAAAGTGGGGTTAGGG
Organism: Sesamum indicum; assembly: GCF_000512975.1. Classification (NCBI taxonomy): domain Eukaryota; kingdom Viridiplantae; phylum Streptophyta; class Magnoliopsida; order Lamiales; family Pedaliaceae; genus Sesamum; species Sesamum indicum. The sequence goes on from NC_026156.1 coordinate 3,972,079, forward strand.
TTTGTTGTCAAGCCAAGTACTGAGGAGATTCCAGGTGGTGTTGGGGTTTTCGCTCTTTCGCTTTTTCGCGCGCGCGCACACACACACTAGCACTTACGTTTGAAGTTCTACGCGTCAAATAATATTTCACTGATTGTCCGGAATCAGACTCTGTAAAATAACTTACAATTCAAGTGCTGCTGGTGATGATGATTGGAGGGATGAACCACCAGTGTGACTCACTGCTTTCTATCGACACTGAGTAACCCACAATTCTCTTCTTCCAGTAGTTAATATATATGTGATGTTGATTTGAGACAGTTACAGATTGGGCCGCCCAAGCACACAACTTTGACCCAAAATGGGCCTCCTAAGCGTTGTAGCCCATATCCTTTCTCAATGGGCTTACTAATTGGGCCATCCCTTAATCTCTTCTTACCTTCAGATGTTTCTTACCGTCACAATAAATCTGCTTTCATACAAGAATAATTTCACCAAAACTCTTAAATTGAAATACCTAATTACTCGTATTTCCACCAAAATTATTTTCAATGTGTTTTTTTCTCCCAACATATTTTCCGACAAAGTTCTGAGGTCTCTGTCAATAGTGGGAACTAAGAAATTGACTTTCTACATAATATATTATAATAATAATAATTGAAGACCAAATCAAAATTGCCACTGTTGACAGGCATGTCGCTGCGTAGACCGGGCGGGTTGTTCTATTGCTTTTCCCTTGAGCTGAAGACAATTTACAGTTAAAAGACGACTAAAAATGTGGCTGAAACTAAAAGCAACTGAGATATTTCGCCAAGGTTGTTCATTTGCTTGTCATATTTTTATTCATCACAAGACTAGGGCTTTTGTTTGGTTGTTCAAATATTCAAAGTTGAAAGTCCTACCCAGAGCGGTAAGAAGGTTGTAATAATGCCAACATGTCTTGCTCAATTAATGAATTATTTGTACAATCCACGTTATTAAAGAGTTTTAAGGTTTGGATTTCGTGTGTATGTGTGTGTAGCCGTCTTCCTGATAATAATAATAATAATAATAATAGTGTCATGATGGCACATATTGTGATTATAATTCATCTGTATATAAAGACAGTGGGCGTCCAATAATTAAATTTGATGCCAAAATCGTCTGTACTGTCATCAAATTCTAAAAGTATAATCATACCATTTGGTACCTCAATTAATAAAAATTACTAAATAAAATTATTCAATGAACTAATAATTTGACAATTGAATGTTAGAGTACTTATAATTTTGGTTGGATTGAACTAATTATATCAAGACCATAACGTAAATAACTATAAATCGTTGATTTGAATGCATCGTATAAGTCAATTATTTCGACTTAACTTTGTTGTAACAAGAAAATAGATGCATTTTTGTGATTTTTGAAAAATAATTATTTATTTATTTTTTTAATAAATATGAGTGGTTCTGATATCAATAAATTTTAATTTCTTATTTTTAAGAATAGTGTATCATATCAAAACTTAATAAAGAAAACCACATAAGTTTAGATCAAATATAAAAATTTAAATAAAATGTGATAATGATTTGTATAACGTATAATCAAATCGATTTTAAAAGTAGATGATTCCGAAAAAAAAAATTTATTTAAATTAAATTTTGTAGAACCAAACAATCAAGTTGCAAGTGCATTAATTAATTATCTTTTTTAATTATATATAGTAAATATATTATATTTATTATATAATTAATTTAAAATTAATCTATTAAAATTTTTTGTTGATAAACATTTAAAACATCGAATAGATGGAAAAGAGAATATATTAAAAAAGAAAAAGGAGGGAGAGCAGGTGGAAATTTTGCAACGTTCGGCGAGGGAAGTGCTGTGCTGGGGAGGAGGTTGGAGACCAAAGTGGGGTAAAAAAGGAAGAAGAGTCGCTATCAAAAATTTTCACGCACTGCACACACTGATATACAAAGGTAAGAACGCAAAGCAAATTTCTCGCGCGAGATATGACTTCTGACTCTTCCTCGCTCTGCTCGATATTCTTCTTCACCGCCATCTCAACCACCACCACTACCACGACTCCGCGAAGTGAGACGACTTCTCGAAGACCTCCCCAGCTGGTATTTTCGAAACGCTTTATTAATTTACGGTTCCTTCCTCTTCATTGCGTCTGACAGCCGATTAGTTTGTGAGTACTATAGTTTTTTACGTTTTCGAGTTTAATTGTCGGATGTATTTTAGATTTTTTTAATTGATGGATCTCAGTTTGTTTGAGCGTGCCGAAGTCCGTGTTAAAATTTGTATGAATTAGGATCAGGCGATCTGAGTGGATGCGCTGACTTGTACTTGACTTTTGTATCTCAACTGGTGATGTTTTCTAGGAATATGCTTTACTTTGTTTGAAGATATCCATACGACTGCACCTATTTAAGATTTTTGATTGCTGTGGTAGAAAGAAATTTTTTCTACCGAACGAGTATTTTATATATCTGGCAATCCTGTTAGATTAAGGTTAGCATGTACGCATTCACGTGTTGATTATGTAAAAACTGAAATGGTTCGTCATAACAAACAATTGTATTTTGCCCCAGTATTACATCTCACCTCTCACATATTGGTTACCGCACCACTGATATTGTGTCTTTAATTATGTAGTATTTAACAAGCTAATTGACGTTTCCACTCACAAGAGCAGACAATACTGCACTTTGTTTGTGGGGTATATGCGTGACGGATTTAGAAGATTGTAAACTTTAGCTTGTTATCATGTGTTCTGATTGTATGCAGGGAGCAGAAAGGTGACCTGGGTATGGATAAGAAAAGAAGGTGATGGCAAATGGATATGTCGTGGTTGGTTTCTGTCCAGATTGAAAAACACTTGAGTTGGATTACTTAATTATTGTCGTGGACCATACAAGACATGGGTTGTAGCTGCTTTGGGGCCTCCACTGTTCGCCAGAAGAGAAGTGATAGGCAGGCTCATCAACCCAAACAAGTCGAAGAAGGTAATCACTTCATTGAGTTGTACTATCGCATTTGGTGCTTTTGCTTTCTGGTTTTTCGTTTTCCCTTCACACTGGTTTGAATGTTTCACCTATTTATCTTTCATGTAATACTGGAACTCTGGAACCATAGATACACTGGTAAAATACTTTCCAGAACTTAGGACTTCATTGCTGACCTTAATGATTATTTTACTGATGCTTCTGATCATATAAGCTTTAGTCATTACGTTAGCAATGCACTCTTATATTTCTGTTGTTAAGTCCTGATATGCTTTTTTTTTCCTCCCTATCCAGGGGCCTTAAGTGCAAAGACAAAAAGTTTCTCATACAATGAATTAAGAGCAGCAACAAACAACTTTCATCGAAGTAACAAAATAGGACGAGGAGGTTTTGGTACAGTTTACAAGGTATTAGTCAATGCTACATTGTTCTTGTGACCTTTACATCATCAATTTAACCTGATATCTCTGTTACATTCTTTCCCAAAGCAGCTACAGACTAAAACCAAGTTTTGTTTTTACTGGACTTCAACATACTCTTCTCCTGGAATTATGATGTGGGAAGGGACGGAGCTTTTATTAAGCTCTAAAAGCTCAATATGAGAGAAAAAATCCAGTCCAATAAATTTTAAGCACTTTGTACCCATGCTTCAAATTATCTAATGATTGGTGTGTCACCTAAATTTAGACATCTGTGACGACATATATATATGAGAGTGCTTCCACAATTGAGTTTAATCAGAAAATGGGTTACAGATTGATCATCTTTCTACAACTTATGCATTTATCATTGAGAATATTGAAGTAGATTAGAGCTTGTATTGAATGTGGAAACAGCTCTCTGTACTGTTTTTCACTAGACTATCAGGTATGTAGGTGTCTTAAGCATTTCTCGACTTTGGAGTAATCTATCTTGTGATACATCGCCTCAAAGATTTGTTAAATTGATGGATATTAATTTTAATTTCTGATGGTCCCAATTGTCCATTAGTGTACTGATCTGTCTTTCATGCAATAGTGTTTCTCTCTATTAACTCCACTGGTGTTGCATAGGGAATTCTTGGAAATGGAACGGAAGTTGCTGTAAAGACACTTTCTGCTGAGTCAAAACAGGGAGTGCGCGAGTTTTTGACTGAGATAGATACCATATCTAATGTCAAACATCCGAACCTCGTTGAGTTGCTTGGTTGCTGTGTCCATGGACCCAACCAGATTTTGGTGTATGAATATTTAGAAAATAACAGCATTGATCGTGCACTATTAGGTATCTTGGTACTGTCCTTAGGAGCTTCAAGCAAGTTAAAAGATCTTTTGTTGTTCAATGGTTGCTGAACAAAATTTTTTTATGTATTTACAGGTTCAAAGAGGTCAATAAAATTGGACTGGAAACAGAGGTCTGTCATTTGCATGGGGACTGCCAGAGGGCTTGCGTATCTTCATGAAGAACTTGTCCCTCACATTGTCCACAGAGACATCAAAGCTAGTAACATACTTCTGGACAAGGACTTTCAACCGAAAATTGGAGACTTTGGATTAGCTAAACTTTTTCCTGATGATATTACTCATATTAGCACAAGAATAGCAGGAACAACGTATGTATCATTTTCTTTCTCTTGATTCTACCCCATCTACATGATATAGAATGGCTCTTACCTCAGCCTTAAGTTGGATCAGATTCTGTTGGACAATTCTGTTAAAAATGGCTCGTAGTATGGTGTTAGATACTCTTCTCAATTTTGAAGCTTGGCTTATATCTTCAGAGATATGTTTGTAAATCTTACCTTGGGTTTGTTCCAAGCAGCGGTTACCTGGCACCTGAGTATGTCTTAGGTGGTCAGTTAACTATGAAGGCAGATGTGTATAGCTTTGGGGTTCTAACACTTGAAATTGTAAGCGGCAAGAGCAGTGCAAACACCAATTATGGAGGAGGCCAGAAGTTGCTAGTCGAATGGGTGGGTAACATCTTCTATTCTCTTTGATAGCCTTAGATATAATCCACCTTGGGGTAACTAAAATGCTACCATGAGTTTGATCTCACTAAAAGTGATGCTAGTCAGTGAGCATGTGGATGACTGGTTATTGAAAGCTTACGCGTTCCATTGCATGCAAATAAGGGATACTTTATTTGCCAGAATTAAGTAAGGAATTGCATGTATGCATATTTACCTTTTGCATGTCCCAGGATTATGGACATATGGATGACATAGTGCATAGTGCAAGACCAAATGGTAGGCTCTCAAATCTTCGGCATGATTTTTGACATGGACTATTCTTTCATCCAAACATAGATTTCTCTCATTTGTCCTGCTCAACACAAAAAAGATAAAAGGAGGAAGCTACTGTAGGTTAAGGTAGTTGGGCATGGTGCAAAAATAGGCAAGTTTAATGAACTTAATATGATGAATGTAGGAATTTGGTTGAAACAATTTGAGAAGAAAATAAAAATATCAACTTTTCAATGGGCTTTAAAACAATTTTCTATGCTTGATAATGAACTACTTTTAGCGCTCGGTTTAATTGCCAAGTTCCATTTTTTGGTAATATCTGTGTAAGATTAGATTCAACATCACTCTCGATCCCCCATTGCCAATCCCCCGGCCCAGCAATGGTCTCCCCAATGTTCTTTGAGGTTCATGACCTGTACTTAGACCATTTACCACTTTATGCTTGCTGCCAACAAAAAGATAAATGAAGACTCAGAACTTTTAGATCTTGATATTCAGTCTTATTTGTGGTTTTTCTCCACTAGTTAATGTTATTTGTTTCTTTGCTTCTTAACCTTTGCTCTGTTTTACTGATGTCAGTGGGTTGCTTCGTAGGCATGGGAGCTTTATGAAGAAGGGAAACTGCTGGATCTGGTTGACCCAGAACTTGAGGACTTCCGGGAGGATGAGGTCCTCAGGTATATGAAAGTGGCCCTCTTCTGCACTCAAGCAAATGCCAGCAGGAGGCCAGCAATGAGCCAAGTCATTCAGATGCTTGCCAAAAATGTACGGCTAAATGAAAAAGAACTCACAGCTCCAGGTTTCTTCGAAGATTCACGAGAAGCAAGTGGTAAACCATCAAAGTATAAGTCATCCGAAACCTCAACTAGCCACCAAATGAGTTCTGTTCCCATCACAATCACTCAGGTGGTCGCAAGATGAGACGAGCCCGAAATGCAGTACTCTTCAAGATGATGTTTTCATCCTCTATGAACCACAGCTTCCTCGAATTTGCATTTAAGCTCCAAAATGGTATGTAGCTGGCATTTTTTACCGGCCTTCAATCTAATGATATTTCTCATGCCTTGTTTATTGAATTCTCAATGATCTGCATTAGATCTTTCCTGCCTCTGGGGGGCATTTTTGGTACATATGTAGAATGGACTATGGAGACATGGATCTGAGAGCTTCCCGTATTCTGTCCTCAAACACATGATTCTGGTTTAATTCTTTCATAGCATATGTAATTATTCATTGGTAAATATTTCATTGGCATTTGTGAATGCTCTCTTCGACAAACCTTCATTTCTAAATTAGGCTGGGTGAAAGGAATAAGGAACTTAAGTGTCAACAGTTTCTGCGCTGGAAGGTAAATACAATTGACAGGCTCAAATAATGTCAAAACAAAAAAAGAAAAGAAAAGATCATTACAGTACCAAGGAATGTTCATCAAACAATCACACAACAACAAAGAATCTCAACTTGTTGGGGCATTAGCTGGGGCAACAGATTCTGCTGCTGTTCCATTCGAAACAGAGTCCATAGCAGCTGCAGCTACGGCCTCTTTCACAGCATTAGATGTTGCATCCGTAGCATTTTTTGCATTTTTCCCATCGTTGTCATCCTTCCCATCCTTAGCGGGAGCAGGTGGGGGTGGTAACATGCAAGCTGGGGGGCTGTGTTTGAGCTTCACCAATATTCCACGCATCCTTGAAAGATCAGTTGGTTTACCAGGTTTGGGCCCTTGGATGACCGTGATAGATGGCTTCTTATCTTGATCCTTCTTCCTTCCCTTCTTCTCAATGTTGGGCACTTCATTAGGAATGAGCTCTGCTATGGCTTTCCAGTACTGTTTATCAGCATCTTCATGGAATTTTTCTTGGCTGGCCACGAATAACTATTCGAAATAGAAATGAATCATTAGATTGTTCTACTAGCTTCGACGATAGAGGTATTAAAACAAATGGATTCTATCAAATGCATAATGCTAAGAAATCCAACCTTTTCTCTCTCTCGGTAGTTAGTCTTGCTAGTCTCTAAATTAAGCTTTCTTTTCTCATAAAAAGCTTGTTTATACGCTTCAGCTTCTTCTATGATTTGGTTTCGCATTTCCTTTTCCCGCTTCTCCTTCTCCTCCAGCCTAATGGCATTTTGCCTGCATTGAGGAACCACAGTGGTGAGAAGAAATTTGGTTATCGACCTATCCCAGACTCAGCCATTCAACCATATACTTAAACCAGGTTTGTTATGTACATTTCAAGCTAGTTTAAATCATTGGAAACAGTCTTACCACAATCTTAGACATACTGTATATATATATATAGTTAGCAATCAAAATAATGTAATTCCACCAAATTCAATAGAGTCTAATCTTATTATTTATGTAGTCCACCCCTGGAATTCTCTTTTCCTACTTTATTCGATTAACATTTTCCTGCAAAGTTTTAAAATGACTCCAATCATCATCAATTACGATAGCGCTCACCTTTCTGATCCTGGGTTTACAATCAAATAATTTCCATCAACTTTGTAACTAGGCCATCTAAGGGCTATCACCACAGCTTCCTTCTTGAAATTATAATCAATTACAATATAATAATTTTACCAACTCTCTGTGAAATTATAACCTATGTACACATTTCATGGAGCCGAGAAGGAAAGGACATGGAATGTGGTTGATGAATTTATAAAATTGGAGGTCATCAGCTGACCATTGCGTTTATATCCATACCAAGGTGTTACACGAGATTCACGCTAGATCTTTAACAAAAATCATCTTTCTTAACAATCCAAGTCAAACGCTGTCATGCAAACTGATCAATGAACAACCTAATAGATTTTAATGTTTGTTCTCGGACGATCCTCCTCGATACTATTCATCCACAGGAAATCGGGTTATCCATGACTTCCCTCCTTAGTACAAAATCAAGCATTATAAGAACAACAGATCCATTTTGCGTCATGGTTCTGAAAGATGAAATTGAAATCCTAGTAAAAAGAAATTCCCAATCAAGTAAAATCAACCAACAAAAAGTCCCACTTGAACATCAGTTAAATACTCACGAAACACAAGTACAATGCAGATCCGACTGTACATGTAAAGACCAAAAACCTCGAAGACCAAAAAACCTAATACAGCTAAAATCTGACCTCCGCCATTCGCGAAAAGCAAATCCTTCTTCTTGCATCTCACTAGGAGGCGGAAGGATCGGTCCGTCCGAGCTGAATATTCCCTCGGAATCTTCCCCGATGTTATAAGACAAACTGCCATTGCCATTGGAGATCGGAAGCAAACCGGATGATCCGAATGGTTGAGGATTCGAGCTGAAACCTAACGGGTCAAGGCTATTCACGTGATCCACTGCCACCTCCTCAGTGTCGCCGTACCCTGGGGTGCAAGCCGCTGCGGAGTGAGGCGGTGTAGGAATTGCCATAGGCAGCGTATCCGCCGTCGTCAAATGGATGCGGCAACGCGTCGCCGTCCATGCTGTACGCATGGTCGAAAGATGCCATCTCTCACCAGGGAACACCGGCTTTTCTTTCTCTCGCATATATAGGAAAGATATTGCATATATATATACATACGTAAGTCTTAAGTGTGCGCCGAACTGATGTGTGTAAATTACCATCCAACGAAAAGTGAAAATATATCACATCTTCTTCTATTAATTGATTCTCTCTCTAATGTTCTTATTTTTCTTTTCCATTTTTTATATTTGAAGTGGAAGGTGTTTGTTGAGTTTACCAAGCAAGCAAATATAAAAGAGAAGAGGACAGGGTTTCTATGTAATTTCATGTGTAAATTTGATTATCAAATCTTCATCCTACTTTTTGTTTCACAAGGACAAGGTCAGATTGTCCTGAATTTGAATTTGAAACACCTCAATCAAGAAGAAAATGGCTATATATAACAACTAACAATTATTACTATTATTATTGTTATATTTTTATTCAATCAAATTTCATCCAACTACTTACTAAGCGCTTTTTATGTAGAACTAAATAGAAAATAATATATATATAGAGTCAAGGGTAAACCATCTCTTCACCTGTACAGATTGAAATGGTTCAAATATTCATTTACTAGCAATTGATATATATGCAAAATATAAAAAATAATATCTGTACATTTATTTATAAATATTATTTTTTAACATTCATTCATAAAGTGCTACTACTATGTGCATAGTTAGTTTATATGTAAATGGAGGGGGGCCTTTTAGTAAAACAATATAAAAACAAGCCAAAATTCTGCTCATACCTTGTTAATAGTATAGATATAAGACAGCCAAGTAATATTTTAGAGAAATAAATTATACGGCCTGCAAGCAATGAGGCAAGTGCAGATCCATTTCACCTTGTTTGCTTAGAGAGAGCAGTTGATTCTTTTCCTTTGCCAAAACAACTGTCCCATCCTTTCACCCTCCTATCACACTACCGGTGGAGTAGCAATCCTCAAATCACGCATATATCCGCACACTTGAGCGTCACTTGCCAGTGGTTTGACAAAAAGGCAAAGAATCAATCGTTAGTCAAGAAACAAAATCTGTATAGCATTAATAAAACTGTATACATCTGATCTGTACGTAATGCATCGCCGCCTAAATTTCTAATCCAAAAATCCCTCTCATTCCATTTCAGCAACTCAACAACGAAAACGATTAAAGAGGGTTGGCGACAAAGTTAGCACATCCTATATCGGAAGTCATGGGATTCCCCTTATCAGTGCGACAAACCGATGCTTGCCCTTTTAGTTGCCTGCTCATTTGAGCATTCAAACCACTTCTTCATTGCAGGCATGACGTCTAAAATGGGCATGCTTTTAAGGGCCAAAAATGAAGACACAACAATTCCTGAAGATCGCAAAAGATGTAAATCTTTCAATTGGAGGTGATCAGTTGCTCAGGCTTCCAGCAGTTAGTAGTACGATAGTGGTTCTGCTTCAGTAAGCTCTTACAGGAAGCAAAAAGCTAGCACCAGCCGATTGGCAGGACTTGATCCTCAGCTGACTCCCGTTTACAAAATTTGTCATGTATGTTGTAGAATTATGGGCTCATGCTATACAACAAAATCAGGAAATGGATGCAGAGGCTTATGGTACAGGAGATCCATTCTTTGGATATCTGCCAGATGACGGCATTCGCTGAGGAACTCGAGAGAACTCTTGTTTTACCCTTTTGTTTGGCATACCCTGCGCAGATCTGAAACAAGACAATTCAATAACACCGCGTCGCTGTATTACAAAGCTACAAATGCAAATCAGCAGCAGAAAGATAGCAATTCATTTGTTCAGTGAGAGATGAGTGAACCACATCTTGCACAGCTAATGCTAATCAACATTTCATGTTGTCCAGTTTTTGTACAGGTACTGAACTGAATTCGAACTAAAAACAAGGGCAGATGTGGGCGAGGTAATAAACTCTTTAAAACATGTCACAATCAAAACTTATAAGATGGCATTGAGTCTTCGGTAAATTTTTAAAAAGTAAAATTGTAAGAGCTAAACATGAGATGTTAGAACTCATATAAGGATTTTGGAGGAGTTGCTACAATTTTAAAAAGTCCCTTCAGATTTGATCACAACTTTTGAAAAATAACTATCACTACTAAATTTTATCCGAAACTGAAGAGCTTATTTAAATAAGACCTAATATCTACAAGCTCCAAAACTATCTTACAAGATGTATAAGCGCATAGAATCTTTTAAATAAATTTAACCAAAACATCCTCTAAACCGAAAGGCACGATCATTCTCAAATCTCACTTGTAAATTAATGCCGCACGTACATTAATTTCTCTTGTAAAGCATTAATACATTCGGCTTATTAAATTTTTTATTATTAAAAATAATAAAAATAAAAATATTATTTTTTTAAAATATATAACACTTTATTACATATACACACAGGTGTCCCATAATGATCAAATGCCACCAAGAAGCAAAACCACTCACCTTGGAGAACCCTGATGCCTGTAAGGAAACTGACCGAGCATGGATTTCAAGGCTCCAAGAGCCTTTTCAGCAGCCTAAGGAGAATGGATAGAATAAAAATCGAGAAAATCTAATCAACATATAAAATCTGTAACATTCAGTTATAACCAAAATACTAAAAATTTTGGCCTTTATTTTTCTGATTCTTTAAGAAATGTACTTGGTTGTAAATGGGAAACAGTTAGCAGGGGAGGAAAAGAAGAAATACTGAAGAAGCTTATAGGAAACATAGTACCTCCGATTTAGCTTCATCCCATGTTAGCCCAATTCCCTTGCCCAATACCTGCCCATTAATTTCAACCTGAATACAAAGGGAATAATAGAGACAAGAGTTCAAAACACTTATAAAAGGAATATCTCAGAATTTAATTGGTCAACAAATACATAAATATGAACTAGTACAAATTAAGAGTGGAGGATTTCAGTTTCATTAAATATTATTCAACTGAAAATTTCTCATAAATAATTGACTTCCAAGAGCTGAGAATAACTGGAAGTTTTTAAGCATTGAACTGCGGATTACCAGAAAATGCAAAGTTCATACAGTTCATAAGTAATAACAGTAACACAATTTTGTATGCCGTTGTTAACAAAACAGAAGAGCCATTTCTGACCTGAGCATAGACTTCATTTTTCTGACCCGGATTAGCTGAAAACTGAGGTTGAGTTTGGAATGCTACACCAAGGCCCTCCGTCATGCACTGAAGAAATGAGAGTTAACCAATGGTTTGTGAATGGAATCAATGGCAGGTGGAGGGACAAAAACCTTGCAATTACAGGCATTGAACGCCATGGAGTAGACTGATTTCAGTTTATGATACTTACTAACTCTTTAAGAGCAGAAATGGAACCCATTGGCTTCTTGGAGGCCTCAATCCGTGGATCTAGAATCCTTGGTGTTGGTGCTGCTGAAAAGGGTACAGCCCCCTCCTTGAGCATTGACTGATGTCCGAAAGAACTGGTATCACTGAGGACACCATTATCTTTTTGATTAGCAAACCTACTCCCATCCCCAGTTACATGGCTGGAATCAGGCCTAAGCTGCGATAAGTATTTATCTACAAACAAACAGATTGTAACAATCAGAAATAGCACAGGAAGCCATGATGCGAACTTTACTGAACTCTGACTTTTAATATGTTGTACACTGAATCAGAAAAAACCCAATAGACACACATAAACTTAGCCACTTAAGGCTATGCCACTTTAGCCAGCTAATTCGCGACTAAAGACTTTGGCTATGTGTTAGTAGAATTTCTTAACACCAAGCAAATCTCGCCACCTTTAATGCCGCAGCCAAACATATAATATGAGCCAAAAACATCAAATAAAAAATTATCCTTTAAACATATATTATAAGTTTCCCTATGTGTTATCATAAATTACATACAAAATTTCTTTACAAGCTATGACAAGACTATGATATGAAATGACTGCAAAATCTCACTTTTCTGTAATCTAAGCATAGTGTCCCTGTATAGCACATTCGTAGTTAAAAAGTGGATTGTGTCCCTGATCCTGTTTCACCAATTAAACCAATACAAATTCGTAGGTAACATTGGTAGCTCTTGCAATCCTATACTTGAGTAGCAAGCTGAACACGAGAATAGTCACCATAAACATGGTGAAACCTACTCATGAAGGACTTGCAGGGAGATGCTGGAGGAGAATGGGCTGGCGTCAAACGGACACTTAAATTTGGCCACAAGGCTGAAAATGGCAAGTATCACCCTAGGCATGTTTACGCTCTAGGAGTTTGGATATCAGAATTACACTAGATATATTTTCTTAGTAATTCCTTGAAAACAAATATATACTTACCTGTAGTGCTCCCTGAAATACAGCTAGGACCAAGTGCAGCGCTAAAATGTCAGGGTTGCCATTCATCCCTTCCCATGATAACCGCAACCTCTTTCTATAGAAAGTTAAGTTTATTTCCATATATTGCAATATTGAGCCCGAAAAGATCTCTATTTCGCACACCACGAACTCTCGATGACTATAAGCAGTCAAACTGCAACTTAACATGGCTTATCCATGTAGACATTACATCTAACCATTTAACACTGGAAAGGTTTGTTAAAGCTATAGAGTTCTTAAGATTACCATTGGAATTGAAGTCATGGGCAGTATTTCTTAGATTTTTCAAACTTGAATGCCACCTCAAGTTCTTATATGACCAAAGCATCTGAGTGGAAATTATTCTGTGAACAAAAGCACATGCAGAGCAAACATGACAATCCAATACCCCCTCTGGCAACTAAACCCAATACTAAATATATATGACAAGGTCTAAGTATGTCAAGAACCACAGAAGTAACTTATTCGCAGTCAGTTTGCAGATTACTACATATTAATTCATTGAGGACTTTTTCATCTTACTTGCAATAATTCTCTCTCATAATTGCAAACAGAAGATTGCAGCAGGCAAAGGAAATAAACACAAAGAGGATGTGGCAGTTTACAGCTCGATCCTGACTAAGAAAAGACATCGCAGAACTAATAATTCAGATTCAGAATATAGTTTATGACCTTTTTTGTAGTATATCAAAGAAATCACAACAGGTAATTAGAATTAAGCTTCAATATGGCCAACTCAGAGCTTAGTGATGATTACAACCAAAAGATAAAAGGAGACCTACATCCGTGGAACTTAATCTTAATTTACCTCCACAATCCTCTAATTCAACACATTCTGAAAGACTAAACAGGGGAAATTTCTTGAAGTTAATAAAGGTCATGACAGCATCTTCTCAGCAGAGGGAATAACATACAACACATTGTTACCCATTTAATACCACGAACCAAGTTGAATTGGTCTATAAAAATGTCAAGTAGTATTATGGACATGTTCGGTAAGTTAGTAAGTGGATCCCATTCTTCTTGACCGTCAATGACAATTAACTCATTGTCAGTTGCATTCTGTGTGCTCCCACATTTCTACGGCTAGAAGCAAAATGCTTGGAGAATGGCCAGAAGAATCAAATCTGCATTGTTAACGGAAAATTCTTGCTAAAACTACAACTCTAAAGAAGATTCTCATAGCAATAGCTCATATGCAGTACATGCTCCCGTCTTTAAAGATCAGAACCTGCTTCGGAATAGGTGATGCATACTTCTTGTCTATGAGACATTCACCTCGGGTTACTACACAATTGAGCAACGGTCTAAATATTATCAACATTTCAAGGTCTGTGGTAAAACAATTGTTCCTCAAAATCATCTCAGATTTGCATGGCCAAAGGCATTTGACATGTTGCCAAAACATGATAGTGGCCAGCTTGGTTCTCTCCTTTTTGCTCCCAGGTTTCCAGCTCTCCATCATTGCAAGATTTTATAAACTACAGGAGAATTGATAAAAATCTAGCAGATCTTTCTCACCAACATTCCAGAATTATACCACTTTCTACAGTCAATATACTTGCAAGAAGAAAAAGAAAGGTTATTTTAACGAATAAAAAAACTGAATAAAGAAAAGACATTAAACTGTTTTACGCAATCTAAACCAATGGGAAGCAGGAGGAAAGAAAAAGATTAAAGCCAGAAACAGCATAGTTCCAAAGAGAAGCAGATATAAGCATTCAAACTCTTTTAGGTGGAAAAGGACATTCATGTAGAAACTTAATCAAGAACCTTCAGGAAAGGAAGTCATAATTGAACTGGAGAGCCCTAATCTCCTTATTGCAGGAGAAATTATAACTTCCTCAAAAAAGTAAAAGGAGAACCAGGGGGAAAAACTTCTAAGCTTACCCACCATGCCACTCTCCACTGTTGGCTTTACCTTTGCAATTAATTTCTTGCTTTTTAGGGGGCACGCAAATCAGTCAGAAGTCGGTAATCTTATATAGTAAGATCACGTATATGCATTAAATAGATGTACTTTCCCAAAAAGAATTATACAACACCGCATTCATTTCAACTATCAGGAAGCCGATGTTTGTATGTTACCAGCTAAACACAAAAGAGATCCTTCAGCAGCCTGACGCTGCGCTTCCCTTCTTGTTCTACCAACTCCTTCACCGATTCTCTCGCCTGCAAACAAAACCTGCAGAAGACCACAGATAAAATAATTTCATTGGCTAGACAAAAATCTCAAAAAATACTTCAGGGCAGCCGTATAAAAACAGTGAGATAGATAAACAGATATATAGATCAGAGAGAGAGTAGGTGAAGCAGTAGTTATTTATTATTATTCTCATTTTATGTCTTTCTTAGTAGAGGAGGAAAACTATAAGGGGAAGTCTGACACCACCTCTACAAAGAACTGCAGTTCTGTGCTCGATACTAGAGCTTGCTTGAACTCCACCTACAGGTATTTGAGGTACCATCTTAGGAAGAGTAAGAAGTGAGCCACAAAACAGAAAACAAAAGGCACCGACATACCTTTGCCCCACACTTAAATGCAATATCCTGCAGTGCTCCAGTACATGTCTCAGTATAGGGATCGATTTGACCAGCTTCAAGATCAAGATCTTTGTTTGCTGAAGATGGCTCATTTACAGAACCATCTTCACCTTCAAAATTGTAAATACACAAAAGTAAGGCACTACTTCAGAAGTTGAACAAGTACTTTGTTTTGGACAGTGATTTGAGATATACTACCAGACTCAATTGAAGCAAATATCATATAACAGAGAATAAGAAACAATCATACGTTTCAAGTAAGAAACATCTCCTCTTGGAAAATCAAGTGGCTACAAGGACAGAGATTTTTGGCCTCTTTGAGAAAGAGGAAGAAAAAGATGTAACTTTGCACATAGGCTTCATCAGATAATTTAATTTAAACATGAATCACAAATGAAGGCAAAGGCATGAGATAGATAAATCAACTGTTATAAAAACTAGCAGATGATAAACTTGTAAAGAAATATCATTTCTTTCTATCTATTATAACACCATATTGCTTTACAGAGTGGCGACTGTTAAGATGTGCTTGACAACTGCAAATGCAAAATCTTTCTAGAAAGCGTCTATTTATTCTGGAGATACCAATAAAAGCTCATGAAACTAAATATCTTGGTATATGCAGTTTCCTTTTAGTTATAACAAGGCTATGTGACTTACCTGAAAAAGAATGAAAATCAGGCAGTGATTGATTTAACCTTAATTGATCTCCTCTTGGAAGTGCCTGCATAATATTGTTTGAGAAACTTGTTAACCATGTTAGTCACTCTGACTTCCATCCACTAAAATGGTAGAAAGCAGGATACAGAAAAATCAATTACCTCCTTCTGTGTCCTCTGGTTTTCAAGAACTCTACCTGGAGGGATAGGAGGCTCCACTTTGTGAAGAAAAGGTGGATGACGGGCCCGATTTTTGTCAATAGGAATAGATTCTGCATTGGGTGGTGGCACCTGGTTAAGTTGCCTCGGGCTCATCTCTTCTTCTACTGGAAACCAACCACGTGGCTGCACTCTTGGTACAGACACTTGCATGGAGGGCCGAGCAGGAAACTGAGATTCAGAAGGGGGGTGTTCCCTCATGTCTTGACCGTGTTGCAAAATCAGCAATCTCCTTCTTGTATCGGGATCTAATTCTGATTCTGGCACTTCACCCTCTTCCCTTGCAGGAGAACTTTGCAAGGTCGTTTCTGCCTGTCCAAGCTGAGCTAATGGTGGTTTGAGAAGTGTGGTCACTTGAGATAATTGCTGACCAGGAAAAGACATTGCTGAGCCGTGTATTGTTTGTGGTGGAACTGTAAAAGAAGAAGATGGTACTGCATAATGGAGCGCTGGGGTGATTCTTGGATCTAAATTAGGAATTGGCAGAGGAACGGTTGAAGATGCAGATGTTGCCTCCTGAATTTTCGGATTGTCAAGAGTTATACTATTATTATTTTCTGCTGACACTTTATCAAACATATTTTGAAACACAGAAAAGGAACAGTAACAGAGCATGAAGAAAATGTCGAAGGGAAAAATTACACTAAAGAGTTCACTAAGCAAAACAAATCTCTAAATTATGACATTGGCAGTGCACAAAAGAATTCAATAAAATAAGGCACTTCACCTTTAGTCTCCTTTCCACTTCAGCATCTGCCATCCCATCAAAACCAAGGGAATCTTTGTTTCCGCTGGAAGCTGAAGGATCATCCTATGCAATAAAAGTAGAAAGATGTCACTCGGCATACCAATAGTTTATGAGCATCATATTTTTCCAACAAGAAGATTATGAAAAAAAGGAAAGATGTCCCACACCATTGCAATTTTTGATGAGCCGGCACATAGTTTTCCAACAAGATGATTTTGAACACGAAATAACTAATCGAGAGACAACAAAAACAAACAGATATGAGCAGCTAAAAGTTGCATGGACTTACCTCTGAAATCAAGTAGTTACTGACATCAGGTGAAGAAGGCACATCCCTCATATCATCTTCATATGCAACTCCAGAAATTCGTGGCAGCAAACCATCATCAAATTCTCTGTGCTCAATATGTCAAGTCAGATGCAATACTACATACCTGAATCAAGTATTGAGAAACAAGAAATAACCAATACATTAACATTTAACTTACTTAAAGAAACCACCTCTGACATTGCAGGCTACATTTCTTGCAACACAGAGCACAGGGACAGTGTTATTGGCCTACAGGCAAACAATTTCATTTTACGTTAGCAAAAGACTGGATTTAACTCTTCCAGGCAGAGAGGTTGTTAGTGCAAAGCAAGTACTTCAGCTTGAGGAGCATAATACGGAGCAAATGCAGGGACAACATGGACTCGTGGTTGATCTTTCTCATCCCATACTTTTAAGCGATCATCAATGACTAATGCCATCTTAGGATGGCAATTTCCAGCTTGGAAAACGTTGAAAAGTGATTTCCTTAAGCCTGTACAAAAATCAAAAGAGTGTCTGTACCATCACAAATGAACTCTATGAGAATTGAAGTTACAGCTACGGCTCATAAAAACTAACCAGACTTGACACACACAATGCGGTCCAAAAGCTCCCTCGAGTTTATCAAATTTGATTCAGGGTCAAGAAGTCTCCACATTTCTAAAGCATAATCTCTTTCAGCCATTGTGCAAACAAAAACTTCAAAGCGCTTTCGACCTCTAGCAGTCAAGTAACTTCTGAGATCCTCCCATGCAGGTCTTAACCTCACAAGAACACTTGTATCACGTATCTGCAGAATACAGAGAATCTTCCTATGTGATATGATATTACATCATGAGTAAATAACCAGTCTTGATGAATCATTTTTCAGATTTAATTGCCACAAGCAGCTCTCTGCTTTCTGGGATCATCACTAGAACAACCGCATGAAATCTGCTGACATGTAACGCAGCTGCCATTTACTTCCACTAACTGGAAAATCTTACAAGGTGCCATGAAAAATAAACCAGACGCCAATTGGACAAATAAAGCTAAATACCAGGAGACTCCCAATTGACAAGATTAAAAGGGGCAAAAGAAAACATGGACATACTCACCAGTGGATTAATGCGAGTAAGAATAATATTTCTATCCTGAAGTCGTATAAGTGGGCGAACAATAGGTTGATGAGTCTCTGACAACGCTGGAACCACCTCAGACTGCGACTTGACAACCTTTCCATTGTCAATAACCTGATCACTTTCTGCATATTGCTTCAAAACGCTTTTATCATCCTGATAACGTTTAACCTCCGCTAACATGCCAGCAACACGCTGTGGATCAGACTCAGAATTTATTTTCCGCTGCAATGCTTCTATCCTATCCTCAAATGAGCGCATTGTGTTGGCAACTATGAGTGTTTCATCAAGATCAAATACAATGCCAAGACATCTGAGATTCAGCATGACAAGGCAGGAATTGTACAGGCTTGATGCCACATTAAACCCCCAGAAGCACGGGTATTGCCCTTCACACTTCCTAGAATGCATGGCAACTAATTGAATCTCCCCTCCTCCAACGGATGCCACAGCAGTCTGCAAATGTAAGAGAGAAGAGTCTCAAACCAAAATTTTTGAAACTCAATTCCAAAGAAAATACAGATGAAAAGGAGGATTAGAATAAAATATAAGAATATAAAGAACTTTGCAGGATACAAACCCTTCAATATAGATCCCAGTAAACATATATACAGGTTTACTTGTAAAAGTAGTTTGAACAAGAGGCAAAAATATCACCGCAATAACCATTTTAGAAGCAGAAAAGTTCAGATACAATTGAATCCATAACTGTTTCCTTGTCTTCAAGAAACTTTAAAATCTGAACGAATAAAAGGTTCTCCAAGATTTAAGGGTTTGCTTAACTTGCTTTTCTCCCAAGAAGAATTGAAATACCTTTTCCAGATAGCACATCTTCAATATTAACGCCTTTAAACCATCACAAATATCAAAACAATACTCTTTTAGCACTTCAAAGGCGTCATAACAGTCTAGCAAGCATATTATCGTTATGAACTAGATTAAATATATCAGAGAAAGTACGTCTAAATCCTTGTCCCTTTCTCCGCGGTTATTTTTCTGGCAATGTTTCCAGTTTCCTTGAATCACAATTTCTTTAGAATTTAGAACTTGCATTTTTCCATGTAGGGTTCGTGGTGTTGTCTAAAAGTTGAAATTTAGGGTTTCGAATTAGTTAGGGAGACTTAAGTAACTGAATCAACTGAGATTATTTCCAGTCAGTTTTGTGTTCCGTGCTTATGGTGGGCAATGCAGTTGCAGTGGAATACCTTGTTATCTCTGAGACAGGTAGCATGCAAAAGAGAAAGCGGCGAGTCCTGATTCTTGGCCGTAGATTCCAGTTTGAAGCATATTCCGGTGGCGTTTATGGTGTGAAGCACGGCAAGCGGCGGACACCTCTCACTGGGTGGTGAATAGTGTGATATCCGAATTTCCCTAAGCTCGTTCCCCAAAACGACATCTGGTGGGTGCAACTCCGCCTCACCGAGCACCCTCTCCCCTTCGTACACCGCCACCAATTTTCGGTACATTCTTTTACCCTCCAATAGGAAAAGGGTTAACGAACAAATTCAAAATTCTTTCCCAAATTGATTCACTACTTCAATGTGGTTGTGTAAAATTTGGGGAACATCAATCATTCAGTAAATCAATCAACCAATCGGTCCAGAAATTTGGAAACCCCCTTCTCTCCGATAGTTCTCTTTGAAATTCATCTGTCCGATATTTCCAGATTTAACAAAAAAAAAAAGATCGGTTGCTGATGAAATCACGGGATCTATACAGAAATTTAGGGTTTTTAAATCAAGATTGCGGCGAAGATTGATTTTCGTTGACGATGGTTGAATTCTTGAATTTTCTTGACGTCTCCACACTTTTATTCAGAATGCGAGAGCTAGGTTTAAAATCGAATGTAATGGTACTGGTGTTCGAGTGTATTGTGACGATTAGGAGAAAACCCTAGATCCAGAAAACTTGAAAAGGTCAAACTCTCTCCCTCCCCCTCCCCCTCCTATTGTACGTACTGAAATTATAGTGCACATTAAATTTGTTACTTTCTTGGGAACGATTTCTTCACTTTTTAACTTTGGAATTTTACCCTATTTTAGTTTTGTTTCAAGAAGGTGACCTTCGTCCGACGCCAAGTTTGGAATCCACCAAAACACACTCGCTTGGTTTAATTTATCGAAATTAATTTACAAACTGCCAAAATAATAAATGTTATACTTATCTTTATAACAATTTTATTTAAAATCAATTACACATGATTAGGAGCGTGTTTTTTATAAAATCGAATCGACGAGTTAAAATTAAAAGTTCAGTATACTAAACTTGCTTATTGGAAAGTAAATTGAATTAATTGGCTTCGATTCAATAATTTACTGAATATTTTGAGTTCGATTAATTGAAATTTTTCAAAAATAAAAAGAAAGAATAATAAATATGTAACTGCATATAGTTTTTTTTTTTTACGTGAAAGTGATGAATTATTATTAATTGAAATAAATTAATTACAAGTATAATCATTTATGCCGGCATCAATATCTAACAAAGATTATTACAATAATCAAATTCTACTCAATAATACCTATAATAATCACCTACTATGCATTAGACCGACTCTTGCTATACAACAGATAACATCAAATGCACTTAGCGAGGTTTAGACCTATGACCTATAAAATCATGAAACCTTAATTTCGTCAACTGAGTTAGATCTTGTTGGCATGTAACTAGATATAGTTAACCATCTAACGACGTGGGCAATTTGGGAAGGAAAAATTATTTGATAGCTAGATAAGTCAAGTTGGGAGAGAGTCCAAATCAAGGTTTAGTGGAGGTTAACCCGGGGCTCAACATTCATCTCTTGGACTGACAATTAAAAAAAGTAAACAGCCCACTATCATTGATCAGTTCAAATATCCCCCGCTAATCCTGAATGTAAGCAAGGCCTTAAAGTATATGATTTTTGTCTTGGTTAAAGCCTCAGTGAGGGGGAACTGGGAAGGAATTTGTTATCGTGAACTAACTTTATTTAATCGAATATTTTATATTTTTTTATTTTCACTTTATATTTTAGTATGTTTGGTGCTCTTAAAGTTCCATTCAGAAAGATGTTCGCTAGATTTTCAATACCGTGAATAGGTAATAAAAGAATTATGAAATAATTTCAAGAGCTATGACACTTTACAACCTTGGTACTATGCTCTTTTAATTGACAACAATCAACCATATTGGTACATATTGTAGAGCTATTTGCATGGTTGCTTTCATGTTTTCTAATTGACTAAAAATGATACCATGTAAATGCTATCATATGTATAACAGATATTTTTTCATTAAACTTTTTTTAATGGAACAGTGTATGTGACTGTCAAGATTGTTATTTCAACATCAAAATATCACGTGAGCCGCATGTGGTGGGGTTTGACGCCAACCATCTATAAACACCAACCATAAACAAGAATCATTAAAAATCCACGCATGAATATATATTAATTCATTTATTCCTCGTTTATCTCATAAGAGTTTGACATCTTTTAACAATTTCTTTATTTTTTCTGAAGGGGGAGGTATGCAGGGTGCGGTTAACATCCCTTATTCATAACAATGAGTAGTACATAATATCTCATTAAACTATATCAATAATACTTATTTGATATATTATTAATGTATATTTAGGATTATTGTAGATGAATAAACGAATAAAGGATCAACTATTAATTTTTTATGATCCTTGGATAGTGTTAGGATTCATTGATGGGAAATTGATTTGGGGGATGATTTTTTTTTTTTTCTAATAGTAATCTTTGTTTCCTCATTTAACATAACCTTAAATTTAATACTTGTTGCCGACGTGATATTTAGATGACAAAATAACGTGTTTAATGGACACGTGCACTGCAATTATGTGGTTGTAAAATTACAATTAATTAATTCAAATTTTGTTGCACATAACCATTTCATTAAAAAAAGTAACATATTAATGAAATATGCAAACAACCCATTTAATATGGTATCAAATTTAATCATTTGAAAAATTATGGTATCAAATTTAATCATTTAAAAAGAAAAAAAAACACAATTTCCCCCATTCTCTCTCTCTCTCTCTTTGAAGTACGCATTTTACATTTTTAATCTTTTTCCAAAGTTAGGGACACAAAGATTAAAATTATCATTTCAAATTCCACCCAAACCCTAACCGCCGCCAAATTTCTCTTCCTACCTTACGCCGCCCGCTTTCTCGTCGGCGCCGCCGTGCTAGCTCCATTAGAAACATACTGGTTTTTCTCTGGAATTTTGTTGCGTATTTCAGAGAAGTTCTGGACCCGCGTTTGTTTCTGAATGGCGTTCGTTGTTAAAAGCCCATTAAGTACCAGCCACGCGAGTTGGCGCCAACAGAATAATCTGCTAAATCCAATTTCCGACCTGAAAATCGCAAAACGAGTGGCGGATAGATTTAGATATAGAGTTCCAAGTGTTCGAAAATTCGTGGCCTCAATGGCAAGCACCCAAGTACAATCTTCCCCGCCCACAGTTCCATCGAAGAGTGTTGGGATCCCTATCATGGTAGAATTTTTTAGCTTTTTCCTTATTTTCTTAATCAAGTTTTTGTTACGAGTAATTTCGTGCCTGAGTTTTGTTGAATTGGATGGACTCCTAGTTATTGGCTATGTTATAGGTAATTGCAACGGATGCTGACTGTGGGATGCCGGTGTTCGTTTCCTATTTTGCACTTTGATCATTAGTATTGTATTGGTTGCAGGTGAATGGCTGTACTGGAAAAATGGGGAGGGCTGTGCTCGAAGCCGCCATGGCTGCTGGGCTTAATCCTGTTCCTGTAGCATTGGGCGGCCCAGAGGATGCAGGGAAAATTTTGGATTTTGGTGGGAAGCAGGTTGAAGTGCACGGTCCATCTGATAGAGAATCTGTTCTATCTTCTGCGTTGAATGATCATCCTAACCTGATTGTGGTGGACTACACGGTGCCGGCTGCTGTGAATGGTAAGCACATTCTGACTTTTTTCTATCCAACTCTTTACCTGTTGCCTGTTATCATTTCTTAAGATTGGCTTCTGCACATTTCTTGGTCTGGTATATAGACAATGCTACATTGTATTGCAAAGTTGGGGTACCCTTTGTAATGGGAACCACTGGAGGAGATAGGGAACTTCTGTATAAGACCGTGGCTGACTCAAAGGTTTATGCTGTGATATCCCCCCAAATGGGTAAACAGGTGCTAGAATACTTGGAAATTATTTTTGGGTGGACTCCATTCATTTATTTTCTTGTGCTTTACATATATAACATTTTCATATTTATCCTTTTAGGTGGTAGCATTTCTTGCAGCCATGGAAATTATGGCAGAACAATTTCCCGGTGCATTTTCTGGATATAACCTACAAGTAAATTCTCCATACTTCTCTGATATCAGTCACAATATTTGATTAAGCATAACCGTTTAATCTTTTGCTATAGTAATACAAGAATTTCTGTCAGTTTCTTGAATGGACCCCTCTCTTGACAAGCTCTAAACATTTTATTCCGCCAGTACTAATTTTCTGGCATAACATCTTATGTTAAATTTGTCTTAGTCTGGGACTCTTGACATTCATTAACTGCCTCTCCCTTCCCTGAAACCATTTTTTAAGGTGATGGAGTCACATCAAGCCAGCAAGTTAGATATATCTGGAACTGCTAAGGCGGTCATTTCTTGTTTCCAGAAGCTTGGTGCCTCATTTGAACTGGAGCAGGTATGTTTTCTACAGACAAGTGATTATCTACTTTTTCCATGTGTCTTCAAGAAGCAAGTCTTTGAATCATGCGCCATGGAGAGCTGTAGGTCCTCGCAGAGTTTTGTTGCAGCACATTTTAATCAGTTGCAAATGTCCTTTTTTAATCAATTAGATAATGCAATGACAAGTGGCAATGTTAAGCATTAAATCAGAGTAAGTCGTGTCCTAATGTGGAATGCCACAGGCTAGCTGAAATATAAGAGTCTAATGCAGACAAGGGTTTGGAGCATTTTTGTTGGGAATAGGTCTTTAAATTATGATCTCAAAATTGATTTCTGAATGAATTCCACCAGGTTCAGCAAATACGGGACCCTAAGTTGCAAGTTGAGATGGTAGGTGTCCCAGAAGAGCATTTGTCTGGTCATGCATTCCACATGTATCACCTAACGTCACCTGATGGAACGTAAGACATCTATTTGCCGTTGTTTCTGATTTCTTTTGATACGAATTACTCTTCAAGCTCCAGACTTTCTGATCCTCACTTGTGTATATCCTTTCCCATGGGCGAAGTGTCTCCTTTGAGTTTCAGCACAATGTTTGTGGTAGATCAATCTATGCAGAGGGAACTGTTGATGCCGTACTTTTCCTCGCTAAGAAGGTATATGTTTTTTAATATAATCATATGATGTCTGTGCTACCTGTTAGTAATAATGTAAGAGCAAACAGTTATAAACTACATTCTAAGAAATTTAGTTTATGACAATGGCATAGTCATTTCGCACTACTTTGATTCATTGCTCTGCTATAATCTTGCTTCACAGTTTCGTAATCTTGTAAATTCTTTCTAAAATGCAGGTTAGTTCAAATGCAGACAAGCGGATATATGATATGATTGATGTTCTCCGGGAGGGTAATATGAGATGAAGAATCAGTTTTTGTGTTGTTTCTTGTAGCACTCCTTACCCTCCAAATTTTATTCCCAGTACTAGGAATCATGTTTTGGCTAGGACCTCGTTGTTACTTAACATGGCCAACTAAATTAGTACCTTAGTATGGCATGGGATTAAGGACTGAAAACTTTAAAATCATGTGTACTTTTAAGCAACGAGTTACGAGCGGATGCTCATGGCCATGGCCCTGGTCATTTTGGACTCCCACTTTCCGCCAAAGTTGTGATATATTTTGTTATCACACACTTTGCCATGCTCTCACCTCTCTGGCATTATATGGGATCAGGGTATCAGGATTCTACTTCAAGAACTTCCATCAGAGCCAAAAGGGCATTGTGCCTTCTTTTTATGTACTTACTAATCGTTTGATTATAGTTCCCACAATGAGATTCAATACTGTCTTATAATAAACTTGCTGATCTGATCCTTCAGTGTGATCACAGAAAAACAAGCGTAATGTTTGGATTTGTATTTTTTGAGTGTTTTGTTTTGTGTTTAAGAGATAAAGAGAGAAAAATAGGGATAAGTAAGTGTGTTGAATATAGGTGGTATATTTGAATTTGTGTTTTGAGATAATTTAAAATATTTTAAAATAAGTGGCGTAAATTCGATGTTGGGATTCGAAAGACAAATTACTGTTCATTGTTAAATTATATTTTTTTTATATATAAATATGTGTATATATATAATATTTAATATTATGTTTTTTGAAGATAAAAATTATTATTTATTCAAATCATGTTTCTTTATATTATATATTGAAAGTTGAAAAACAAAAAAACATACAAATAAAGTATAAAAATATAAAAATAAATATTGAGTGTCTTTTATTTTATTTTGAACAATGCGATAACATGAATTCAAACATAGTGAAGAACTTCCTTGAATTACAAGTGCTAACATCGGACTGAAAGTTACAAAAGTTTCATGCCCTTCCTTAATGATGGTTTCTGAGGAACTTGAGGACGAGGTCATTCACCTCATCAGGTGATTGCTCTTGAACAAAGTGACCTCCTTCGGGCATGAACGTGATCTCCAAATTGGGCACGAATTCTCTGACCGCCCCGCTCCTAATGTAGTCCTCTATTCCTGGAAATTTCAGGACGTAGTCTTTCTCGCCCATTATCAGCAGAGCTGGAACCTCAACCTTAGGATCTGGTATGTCCCACTTTGCACCCATTGACCTACAACAAAACGCAAAACCAAAAAAAATATATATATATATATTCAGATCTGTGATGGCCACTATTATCTTAGATTAGTGTACCTGTAAGGAACCTGCAATGCAGTCCGGAAACCTGATTTCTCATACAAGGCTCCATAGACTGCAAGATCCTCCTCGGTGAACCAAGGAGGCAGAGGAGCCGATGGTTCCACCAAGTCCATGATTTCCTGGTTTTCATGAGCTGTTGGTACTTCACTTTTGGAGAACATTATATAAACATTCCTAACCACTGTTTTGGCATCAAGACGACCGAAATCAGCCTCAGCACGTCCAGGCTCCTGTAGCAAAAATTGAGAAAAAGCAATCAGTGAATATAGACAGAAGATGAAGAAAGCATGGATTGTAGCAAAGGATGGACCTTCCATCTTGAGATGTAGAAGCCCTCGGGAAGGTGCTGATGATGTGTGGGAGGACGGGGCGGCATGAAGGG
>NC_026156.1:3999000-4023248 GCF_000512975.1 Sesamum indicum
GGGTAAATATCTACCGCAGCTCCAAAATCTTTACCGACGAGAAAAACCTATATAATCATTTGCACGAAGCATTCATCATCTTAACGAAGTTGCAGTGCTGCTAGGTAGTAATAATTTCATGAGGTCCTTAATAATTTGTTTGTTTCTAGAAACACAGAGGTAAATGATTTCATATTTAATTTTGGAGTAGAGAGATTAGAAATGTAAATTTGTACCTTGGAGAGGGCAAGAGCATCAAGAAGCGCAAGGACATCAGCGACGAAGTCCAGGAACGTGGCCTTCTCGGGTTCGGGCGGCGGGTCAGAGAGCCCGTACCCTCTATAATCAGGTGCGATAGCTCTGAACCCGGCTTCGGCGACGGCGAGCATCTGGTGGCGCCAAGAGTACCATATCTCTGGGAATCCGTGCAGGAACACTACGGCCGGCGACGATCCACTTCCGATTTCTGCGACGTGGAGCTTCAGACCGTTGACTTCCACGTACTTGTGCTCTATCTTATCCATTATCGAAGCTCGCAGATGCAGATCTTTCTCTTCCTTTCTGTGTAAATTACAGCCCTCACGCCTTGGCCGACAGAAATTTTTTGATTGCTTTAAAGATAAATAAAGGGATGATTATACTCTTGATTTGTAAAATTAAGTTTAATACTATGAATTTTGCTTCCATTTACTAAATAATTTTTTTAATTAAAATTTATTAAATTTTAAAAAAATAATATTTATTTTTGATTGATTGATTTATTGCAGGTAAATATTTTTTTTTTAAAATATTTTTATAATAGATATACCTCCTCATATATGTTAACATGTAAAAATATAGGAGAATAATTTAATTATTAAAAGACTTAGTAACTTAAAATAAATCAAAATAATCAATTATAAGTAAATATAATTTTTTAATTTTTTATTAATATTAATAAATATTTTTTTTAATTTTTATTAATATTAATAAATTTTTAATTAATATATAAACTTATTCATTGGACGTAAGTAGATTTGAAAAGTGTTTGATATAAGTTTATAATTATAAAAATATTTATGTGTACAACATACCTTAGGGTCCCATAAAAAAATTGGCGAAGAAGCCGAGGAAGAGGTCGGTGGTGTGGACCCCTCTGGTGACGGTGAGTGATTAGCCTTCTCCCTTCTTTTGTCTTACTCGGAGTGCTCAACTCTCCATCTTTCTTTCCTATAAAGATTTTGATTAATGGCGCTGAAAATCTTTGGCAAAAAATAATTTGCATTAAAAGTAGTACTTACAAACTAATACAACTCCTACTCACATTATCTGTAGAAAAAATTACATTCCCATCTTATGAGATTTAATATAATTATATTTAGATTTTTTATAGTTTAAAAAATTACATCTAATAATATTGAGGTTTATTTTCATCTAACAGATAAGTTTTTACGTTACATAAAGTTCACTGAATATTAACGAAAAAACTGAATGAAAATTGATATTTATCTCCAATTGACTTATCACAAGTCATTTTTTTTTACTAAACTATCCTTATAATGGTGAAAATATCATCACATGCATTAATGCGTGAAGACACATGCATTAATGCGTGAAGACATAAGAGGGTAATTTAGTATTAAAAAAATTTAATTGATCTGCAATAAAACAATAATAAGTTAATTAAGGGTAAATATAATTTTTTTTTTATTCGTTTTGTTACCATCAACAATTCAATGAATTTTGACTAATGAAATGACTTATTTGTTAGATGGAAGCAAACTTTAAAAGTGCTAAATGTAATTTTTCAAACTATAGAGGATTTTCATATAATTAAACTAGACTTTAGGGGAGGGGTGTGTAATTATCCATTATTTGTATGAGGAAAACTATTATCTCCTTTTCGTAAAATTCCCTTACTTGAGTGCGATTTTCTGAATCCCATTACATAATATATTGTTCGTTTTAATTTTATAAAAATTTTACAATTCTTGCTAGAGAGAGAAGGTATTAGAGTTTGCAATTCACTCAAACTCATTTTTTACAACTAACATGATATATTTGTCTACATCCTTCAAATAAATAATAATAAAATTATTAGTTATTTTGGTTAACAACAATACACAATATAACAATTTTTTTTATTGATCGAGTAAAAAGATGAGGGTATTGATAATTTTAAAAAAAAAATAGATTATTTGTAATTATGTCAAACATCAGGAAAACTCGTAATATTTTGTAAAATATAATAAATAAGATAAATTAAAACTACCTCCCTTGAGGTTTGACATAATTATGAATGCTCCTTATTATTTGAAAAATTACCAATACCCACCCCTAATTTTAACTGTTGTCTAATAATTAACTCAATTCGTTATGTTTTCATCCATTTTTTATAACGAACTGACAAAGATACCCTTGTAAATTAAGATTTATAATTTTATTTATTTTTTAAAATTCTTTGATTTTTCTATGAATTAAATGAATGATTTTTAAAAATTTTCGATCCACTCCATTCAATTTTTTTACAAATTTTTGAGTTTAAAAAAGAAAAACAAAAACTACAATACGAACAAATTTAACAATTTCATACATCCATCCAAAAATTACGTATTTCATCACACATTAGGAGGTAATTGCAATTTTTCAAATAACAAGCGGATATTCATAATTATACCAAACCTTAGAAGAGGTTGTTGTAATTTATTCTAATAAATAACTTAAATAAAAAATTTACATGATATATAGATATAGAAGTTTATATGTGTACATATATATATATTACAGTTATATAGTTGCCAAATTTTCAATATTTAATTGAAAGTATCTATCTTTACATTATCTACTGATTAGATTTTTTATAAAAAATTACATCTAATAATATTGAGGTTTATTTTCATCTAACAGATAAGTTTTTACGTTACATAAAGTTCACTGAATAGAATATTAAAAACTGAATGAAAATTGATATTTATCTCCAATTGACTTATCACAAGTCATTTTTTTTTTACTAAACTATCCTTATAATGGTGAAAATATCATCACATGCATTAATGCGTGAAGACACATGCATTAATGCGTGAAGACATAAGAGGGTAATTTAGTATTAAAAAAATTTAATTGATCTGCAATAAAACAATAATAAGTTAATTAAGGGTAAATATAATTTTTTTTTTATTCGTTTTGTTACCATCAACAATTCAATGAATTTTGACTAATGAAATGACTTATTTGTTAGATGGAAGCAAACTTTAAAAGTGCTAAATGTAATTTTTCAAACTATAGAGGATTTTCATATAATTAAACTAGACTTTAGGGGAGGGGTGTGTAATTATCCATTATTTGTATGAGGAAAACTATTATCTCCTTTTCGTAAAATTCCCTTACTTGAGTGCGATTTTCTGAATCCCATTACATAATATATTGTTCGTTTTAATTTTATAAAAATTTTACAATTCTTGCTAGAGAGAGAAGGTATTAGAGTTTGCAATTCACTCAAACTCATTTTTTACAACTAACATGATATATTTGTCTACATCCTTCAAATAAATAATAATAAAATTATTAGTTATTTTGGTTAACAACAATACACAATATAACAATTTTTTTTATTGATCGAGTAAAAAGATGAGGGTATTGATAATTTTAAAAAAAAAATAGATTATTTGTAATTATGTCAAACATCAGGAAAACTCGTAATATTTTGTAAAATATAATAAATAAGATAAATTAAAACTACCTCCCTTGAGGTTTGACATAATTATGAATGCTCCTTATTATTTGAAAAATTACCAATACCCACCCCTAATTTTAACTGTTGTCTAATAATTAACTCAATTCGTTATGTTTTCATCCATTTTTTATAACGAACTGACAAAGATACCCTTGTAAATTAAGATTTATAATTTTATTTATTTTTTAAAATTCTTTGATTTTTCTATGAATTAAATGAATGATTTTTAAAAATTTTCGATCCACTCCATTCAATTTTTTTACAAATTTTTGAGTTTAAAAAAGAAAAACAAAAACTACAATACGAACAAATTTAACAATTTCATACATCCATCCAAAAATTACGTATTTCATCACACATTAGGAGGTAATTGCAATTTTTCAAATAACAAGCGGATATTCATAATTATACCAAACCTTAGAAGAGGTTGTTGTAATTTATTCTAATAAATAACTTAAATAAAAAATTTACATGATATATAGATATAGAAGTTTATATGTGTACATATATATATATTACAGTTATATAGTTGCCAAATTTTCAATATTTAATTGAAAGTATCTATCTTTACATTATCTACTGATTTTATTTTTCAAAATTTATTTGAAAATTTTAGTCATAAGGAGTTTTCTTTATCTTGATAAACTCTCAAATCTAGCTGACCACTTTAGCTGAAAGGCACGAGTTTATTTAAGTTTTCCTGCCGTTGCATGCATATTTAATCCAAGAACAGACAAAATCAAGCAGTATCGAATTTAGACAGCAACGACACAGTTTTTTATTAGTAGAAACACACAAGAACACCGAAATCCGACCGTCGAATTCAACTATGGACGTTCAGAAAGTTGAGTATGAGCTGATTCACTTGTTCAGGGAATTGCTCCTGCACAAAATGGCTGCCTTCGGGCAAGTACACCGTGTCCAACTTAGAAACGAACATCTTCGCCTGTTCGCTTCTGAGCCACTTCCGATTTCCGCGACGTGGAGCTTAAGTCCGTTCACTTGGATGTAGTTGTGCGCTATTCCTTCCATTTTCAACGCCACAGACGCAGACCTTGAGAGAACTGAAGTGGGTTGTTGGTTGGTTGTCTAACATTAACATGTATTTACTAAGAGAGCAGGAATATCTTGTCAAGCTCGTGTTTCAATTTATTTTCTCATTGTTTTGTTATGTTTTGCGAAGATAGAAAAAAAATATATATATATATATATATATATATAAATAAGTGTATGTTGTAGATAATATGTATGTTTAGATTTGATTTTAAAGATAATCTAAAATAAGTATTGTATATTTAATATTGTGTTTTGAGATACAAAAATTACTATTATTGTCAAATCATATCTTTTTTATACATATTTATGTATATATGTATGTATTTACTAAAACAATTAAACAATATCGAGATAAGGCGTTTATAAATGATAGCAAATATTGTGTATATTTTATTCCAAAAATAATTTAAAAATAAAAAGAAACATGGTGTAATTTTTTTTCCAATCAAACTAATTGTAGTGTAAATGTAATATTATTTATTTATTATTTTAATTATACACAAATTATATAATTAATATATTACACTTATCATGCTGTTGAATTTAAATTTTTCAGAAAACTTAATAATGTTGGTGGGGTGTAGGGGTGGACGAACGGGTCGGGTAGTTCGGGTCCCGACCTGACCCGATCGGATAGCAATAAATCGAATCGGGTATATCGAGTTTTTGAACGGGTTCGAATTAACCCGTAACCCAACTAAGAGTAGTCGGGTTCGGGTTGTAGAACCCTACCCAAAGAACCCATAAAGAAATAAGTCAGAGTCACAGTATGTGTCTTCACTCTTCAGAGTCTTCACAACGGGTTCTCAATATTTCTCCCCTTTCTTCTCCCCCACAATCTTCTTCCTCCACTGCCGCCGGCGCCAAGCCTACTCTCACTGATGCCGCCGACGACCAGAACTCCGACGACCGACCCACCAGTACCGCGACTTCTCCTTCTTCGCCGATAGAGTTCGTCGTCACTATTTTGCTAGGTAATTTTTTAATAATGGACTAATGGAGTTGTAAACTTGTAATCATGTAATGGACCTAATGGTGATGCATATTTTGTGAAATTAGATAAGATTTTTGGTTAGTTGTTGGGTTTGTTTTGCATTTTTATTTGAAGTTACATTTCTATTTTTCTATGCATGTTAAGTGTTTGTTGAAATGCCAAATTGAAGTATTTGTTGATTATACTTGAAATGCTCTAAATTGAAGTGTTCGGACTTTTGATCTCCTGTTTACTTTCTTGAGGTAAACTTTTAGCTGCCTTTCTTTAACTTTAGGTGAATTATGCTTCAATCTATTGAATGGGGATTTGTTTCGTGTAGCTGGCTGATGGTTGATTCTTCTTAAGTTTATAGAGTCTGCTTGTTTCCTTCTGAAGTTATCTAGCATATGATGCTTTCTTCAAAGTCAAAGTTTATGGAAGACATTGCTTTTTCTTGGTTCTACACTCAGTATATCTAGATAGATCCCTGTCCTTTTTGCCTTTACTTAATCTCATATTTCCTTAATCATTTTTTCTTTTGCTGATCTATAGGGTGATAATATGAACATCGGGTTATTTTAAGTGGATATCAACTCTGCTAAAGCATTGATAACCTGGCTTGGTTTGTATTGCAGGAGATGCCATCGTCTATGGTTGAGGGGAATGATCCAATTACCGGTCACATTATTTCTACTACTATTGGAGGCAAAAATGGCAAGCCTAAAAGGGTTGGTCTCAAAGACCCGAACCCGACTAAGTCGGATACCCGACCAACATTTTTCCTAAACCTGACGTGTCGGGTACCCGAACCGACACCCACCCCTAGGACTGGGGTGGCTGGTTTTTTGTGTCTCATTTGTTTAAAGCGAACCAAACTTAATAATGTAGGTGGGGTGGGGGGAAACACTGGAGAATCACGACTGGTGAATATCGTATTACTGCTCACTTCATAATCTCAACATTCTTTACACGGGATTAGGGTGACAGATGAGTCGAGCCGGCTCGAGAGCAGATAAACACCCCTAAATAATACCCTGACCCAGGCCCCCTATCATTACTCCTTACTTACCTGTAGCACCTGACGCAACCCATCAAGAAAACCACACTCCCAAATACAAGATTAATAGAAAAGCATCAGCAATCTTGAAATTTACAATTTGCGCTGCATTCCTAATAAATCAACTGCAGCTGCTGAGAAAGTTAAGCATCAGCTGATTTACTTGTTCAGGGAATTGCTCCTGCATAAAATGAGAACCTTCAGCCAACTACGCTGTCTGATAATTAGGCACATACACCTTCGCCCCTCCACTTCTTACATAGTCTTCAATGCCCGGAAATCTCAAAGAGAAGTCCTTTCCTCCCATGATAACTAATGCAGGAAGTTCAATCTTCAAGTTGTCTATGTTGAACTCTTCCCCAAGACACCTAAACAAAAATCGAATCAACTTGAGGAACAGTCAAATGAATTCAAGACAGGATACTGTATTTACTATATATGCAATTAATTAAGCTTGATTCCGCTCCTTACCTGTAAGGAACTTGCAGTGCAGTTTGGACGCCGGATTTCTCGTACAGAGAAGCATATGTTGCAAGATCTTCCTCAGTGAACCATGGGGGTAAAGGAGTAGACGGATCCACGATATCCATCACCTCTTGGTTTTCCTCAGCTGTTGGGACTTCATTCCGTGAGAAGAGAATCTAGATGTTGCGAACCACTGTCTTACAAAGAAAACGGCTGAAATCAGCTTGGGCTCTTCCGGGTTCCTGAAACGGAGGTTGTGTCGTTGTGAGAATTATCAGGTTGATCTGGACAATGTTGGTTGTATTTGATTCGTAACAGGAGAACAAAAACTGCATTTGTATGTACCTGCCACCTTGAGATGTAGGAACCTTTAGGAAGATGCTTATGAACAGTAGTACAAGTTGGAGGGACAAAAGGTACACCTAATGTAATAATTCCTGATACTCTCCCAGAATGAACAAGTGAAAATATGTGCGCAATACGGGCTCCAAAATCTTTACCAATTAGAAAAACCTACAGGTTATAATTCACATGTAAAAAAGTTAAAATCCATCATACTGTGTTTTATGTAAAAGGGAGGATTTTTTATGTGTTTTCAACAGTGGAACAAAATTAACATCACTGGGCTTCAAGTAGTGAGGAGATCAGCAATGAGATATCGAAAATATAGGCAAACGGGACATCGTAAAAGGGCAACAACCCATATATATCCTCCATTTATATACACCTGTAAGTCCATTTGAATCTAATTAATTATCACTTTAACACTTCCAACTTCTGATCTAAAAGCAAACACTATCAACGCATGGACCGATCATAATTCAAACTCGACAAAGTAATCCAGTCTCTATTTTCAAATAACTGTCAAGTAATCTCACTAATTAACCAAGGTGAAAATATGGCAATTGCAAATGAAGTAACCATCAACTCTTATCAAGTTCCAAACATCTAAAGTTATCTTTTGCCATTTTAAATGAATGAAATTAACCCCACTTTGTATATGTTTCGACTAACAAAAGCAGATTCCACAAAGCGGGATATCGACGACAATCAGTCCAACTTTCCGAAAATAGCGTGTGGTTTCTTAAACACAGCGCTACAATCACTCCTTGCTCCTTGTTAAAACTCTAATGGTACGCATAACAACAAGACATCTTATTAACTTTATAACTACTGACTACAAAATTAATGCGTAAGACGATATATTGTTCCAGTTAAAAGATTAGTTATGACGATATTTTTGCCCCAAATTGATCCCGAAGAAGTTTTGGTAAACAAAACCCTTGATCCAACACAGGGCAGAGCGTGACTAGATGCTAAATACTGAAAGGATCTGGCGGCGGATCGGATTGTCCATATCCTCTGTAATCGGGTGCTATTAGCTCTGTACCCAGCCTTGGCGACGGCGATCAT
This sequence comes from Sesamum indicum, assembly GCF_000512975.1. Lineage (NCBI taxonomy): Eukaryota > Viridiplantae > Streptophyta > Magnoliopsida > Lamiales > Pedaliaceae > Sesamum > Sesamum indicum. Next base: position 4,007,656 of record NC_026156.1, read on the forward strand.
CTGGTGGCGCCACGAGTACCATATTTCTGGAAAGCCGTGCAAGAATACCACCGCCGGCGGGGAGCCACTTCCGACTTCCGCCACGTTGAGCTTAAGTCCGTTCACTTGGATGTAGTTGTGCCCTATTTCCTCCATTTTCAACGCCACAGAGCTTGAGAGGAGTGGGTTCTCTAAACAGTATTATGTACAGAAAGCGGGAAAGCTGGTGGAAACTTTGAGCCAGGTAAACGCTAATCATTAGTTTAAAGCGCTAAACCAAACCTCAGCGATTTTCCTCTTCTTCAATGGACGTTAATATGCATGGATTTGGGTCTCGGTAAACCGGGGTCGGGCCCCGGACTCTTTGGGGCGGGTTTGACCTGTTTTGATTCTATTCTAATAAAAAATATCATTAATTATTAATTTATTTTTTTGAAATTTTGAAATTTTAAATTCTAATCACTTCGGACATAATTGTATGTAAATAATGAAATTAAATGATAATAGAATGGATTTTAAGGAATGGAATAAAGAAAGAAAATAAATCATATTTGAATAATATTCTTATAATTGGTATACTCAATAAATTATAATGTAATATAATTCGTTCCTTAGTTCCTTAGCTAATTCTATTAACATAATTAATAATCAGTAATAAAATAAAATTATTTTTATGACAAAATTTTTCTTTATTATTATTTTTTTAAAAGAACTAATATTTATTCATTTTTTTTAAATGTGGAATTCAATTGTATAACAAAAGTATTTTAAAAATTAATTACATAAGGTTATAAACAATTTATAAAACATCTCATTTGTTAGATTTATAGATAATATTTTTCTACCAAAATAAAAAAAATTAATTTAAATAATCAAATGGACTGATATATTTAACCGATACATTTATCATTATTTATTCAGTACTCAAGAATTAATAAAAATAATGAAATATCAAATTGATCATTTTTTCTTACCATGCCTACATAAGTATTTTTCAATTACCCAATACAAAAATTTGTTAAATATAATATCAATTAAAACTAAATATTAAATTAATATAAGATTAAAAAAAAAAGAGAGAGAAAACTTTGATTTCCAATATGTTGGAAATAGCTAATCCCTTGTCTAAGTCAATTAGAATTCTCATGGGAATGAGTAAAGCATACCAATTAAAGATATAGGAATTGATTTGGAAATACTCATTTCATTTTCACTTGTATTCATACATACCAATCACACTATTAGGCTGTATTTGGATAGATGGATTTGAATTTGAATGAAGAACTTAAAAAATTGATTTCAAATGACGCTATTTAAAAAGGAATTTGAAAATCCATCCACATTTATTAAAACTTAGTTCATAATTAAAATGGAAGAATTTTTGAAATTTTTTGAATTTAGAATTATCCAAACATGTCTAAATGATTTGTTATGAAGAATTTGAAGTCATGGATTTCAAATTTTTTAATCCAAATACAACTGAATGTATTTTTCTACATCATTGGAATAATTAAAAAATTTAAAAAACATAAAATATTATATCAACTCTACGCGATTAATTCATATATTACATTATTTGAATAATGTATTTAAATTTATCATCTCAAATAGACCGTCTAACAAAAATATTATTAATCCATTACTAGAGTACATTTAATTATTTATAAAAGTATATTTATATAAATTATATTTTTTTATTTTCGTACATATATAATTAAAAAATACTATTTATTTTAATCCACTCACAACTAAATAAATTATATATATATATATCATACATATATATATAAATGTATATAAATGAAACATGATTTTACAATGAACAGTACTTTTTGTCTCCCACTAACCAATATCAAATATCACATACTTATTTTATATTATTTTAAAAAATAAATTCAAACATACAAACTATTTATAACTCATACTTATTTATCTTTGTTTTTTTGTATTTCTATCCCCAAAAGCCACTAAAAAACAAGTTAAAAACAAACATAGCGCAGAAATTTTGCAAATTTCTCGGTTTCTTTTAGGAAAAAACAAAAATTGCTTGTCTGGTAGGAGTGAATCTGTATCCAGCAAACCTCAAAAGCGCACCAACATCGTTCCCATCGCCTCTTCATATCGGCGACTCCCAATTCTCTCCCATTTATCTTTCCTCTTTTTCTTGTGATCTTTACCGACGAGTAAATATCGGATAATACTTCTGCTGCGTGGGTTCGCCTTAACCCTCATTCAGGTTTTACGCTTATATGATTTGTTCAATTCGCTTGTTTTGATGGGTTTATTGCCATGGTTGTGTATCTGTACCCCGAACCCTTCCCCAAAAAGAGTGGTTGAAACTGAAAATTTTGCGACTGGGGTTGAATTGGTATTGATATATTTTTTTAGAGTGATTCAATTTTTACTCTAGGTATTTGCTACTGTTATGCGATAAGGTTCCAGGGCGCACTTCTGTTTCATTGACATACACACTACTTTGACGTTTATTTCTCTCTGTTGAGGCTGTAAGTTTTTCTGTGAATAGATGTACCATAAACGATGACTCAAGGTTGGATTTCCTGAAGAAATTAAAATGAGAAAAATTGGGGCTTCCTTCATTGGTGCCCTTAGATTAACTTTATTTTTAGGTACAAGTGTTGTTAGTTTGTTGAGTAAACATATATGGATTGACGTTTAATCAGTGAGTGACCGCCCATTCATTTGTATTGAAGGCGTGATGTAGGGGGTAAATTGTTTCTGGGCATTAATTTTGCTCATGAAAGTGACATGTATGTTTTTAACATGAGGTTTGCATTGCAAAACAATCTTGATAGTGGCTGAAGATGCTGGGCAATGGCGTCAAAGATGGCAATTCTTAAGTATTTCATGCAGCACTGGGGTTGGTTAATTGATTGGGAATTTTATTTGGATGGATTCTCTAATTTGCTTTTTCCTTGAAATGGTCTCTGTGTCAGAGTAATTTTGAATATCATATAGATTATTTCTTTGTACATGATCGATTTCATTGGGTTATTAAGATTTATTTCTACTGCAGCCTGCCGTCCATGGCGGACTTAGAGAAATTGCTCCTGGAGGCAGCTGGAAGAACAACTGCATCTGGGAGGAATCGCCATTCATCCCCACCATCTAGAAGAAGGCGAAAAGGTTCATATTCTGATGATGGAAGTGACTCAAAAAATGATGATTCAGATGGAGATCGTGCCTATCCAAATAGAAAGCCTTCAGGCTCACAAGTGCCTCTCAAGAAGAGGTTAGATCCCGCAGATAGAGATGATGATCGTAGTAGTCAAGAGGGTGATGAAGATGATGATTATGACCATGAGCGTGACAGTGACAATGATTCTGTTGGGAGTGATCTGTACAAGGATGAAGATGATCGAGAAAAACTCTCAAAGCTCACAGAGCTTGAGCGAGAAATGATACTAGAAGCTCGTGCAACAAAGAGAAGTGACCGAGATTTGACTGAAAAATTGAAGAAGAGGAAGGGCCAAGATAGAAAAGGAAGCCCCCCTAAAGCTCATACTCGTAACATGCGCTCGAAAGCTGAAAGGGCAGGTGCATTGGATGAATTAGTAAAACGAAGAAGAGATGCAGCTAAGGGAGGATCTGGAAGCCGATATTCACCTGTCAAGAGGAGATCTTTCACTGCTGCAACCTTGAGTAGCCCAAGCAGGAGTGAGAGTGGGTCTCACAGTGATGGAGAATCAACAGGTGATGGTGGAATGGCTGATAGTGATGACGATAAGACATCTGAGTCCAAGGTGCCAACATATGAAGACATCAGGGAAATTACCATTCGAAGGTCAAAACTAGCAAAATGGTTTATGGAGCCCTTCTTTGATGAATTGATTGTTGGTTGTTTTGTGCGAGTTGGAATTGGGAAGTCAAGGTCTGGGCCTATCTACAGGCTCTGTGTGGTGCGCAATGTTGACGCGACAGACCCTGATAAACAGTATAAGCTTGACAACAAAACCACATACAAGTACCTGAATGTTGTTTGGGGCAATGAAACCTCTGCTGCTAGGTGGCAGATGGCAATGATTTCAGATTCTCCTCCAACAAAGGAGGAGTTCGATCAGTGGGTTAGGGAGGTAGAGCGCAGTGGTGGTCACATGCCTACGAAACAGGAGGTGTTGGAAAAGAAGGAAGCCATACAAAAAACAAACTCATTTGTCTACTCCGCTGCCACTGTGAAGCAGATGTTGCAGGAGAAAAAATCAGCCACCTGGAGGCCATTAAATGTTGCAGCAGAGAAAGATCGCCTGAGGAGGGCCTTGGAAGTAGCTAAAGAGAATGAAGATGAGGCTGAGGTAGAGAGGCTCAAGGCAAGGCTGCAAGAGCTGGAGGCCTCTCGCCAGCCCCAGGAAAAAGATTCTAAGGCAGTTAAGCTGGCAGAAATGAACAGAAGGAACAGAGTTGAGAATTTCAGAAATGCATCAGAGCTGAAGCCAGTGAATACAAGTTTAAAGGCTGGTGAGGCTGGTTATGATCCCTTTTCTAGAAGATGGACTAGATCGAGGAATTACTATGTGGCAAACAGCAATGGAGGAGAAGCAGCTGGTGAGACGAATGGTGATGCAAGTGCTGCTTTGCCTGGTAGTAATGGGGGCGGTAGAGTTTCAGCCGAGGCTGGAGTGGCAGCTACTGCAGCAGCCCTGGAAGCCGCAGCTGGTGCAGGAAAGTTGGTGGATACAAGTGCTCCAGTCGATCAAGGGACTGAATCAAACATGCTACATAATTTTGAACTGCCCATCTCATTGGCCGCTCTTCAGAAGTTTGGCGGGCCTCAAGGAGCCCAAGCTGGATTTATGGCTAGGAAGCAGAGGATTGAAGCTACTCTTGGGGTGAAAGTTCCAGAGAATGATGGGAGGAGACATGCACTGACCTTGACTGTCAGTGACTATAAGAGACGAAGGGGCCTGCTCTGAGTCTGCCTGTTGATCTTGTTGTGTCTCATGCTACAAATTTTTCCCATGTGCAGAGCGTGCACCTTATGCTTCCTAAAGATGCTAGGAGTGGGTAATGAGTGATTTATAGTAACCTTAGCTTGTATTTTCCTGCCTGCCTTTTTTCTTGCTTATGGCTCGGTCTATGGACTCAACTGGATAGGCCTATATACTGCTTAGTTAACTCTTGCATTCTGTTTTTCATGTTTTGCTATGTGCATTCTTATGTTATCAGAACCACAGGATATATAATTTTGGGTGGACAATGGACATGATAATGCGAAGAAACTTGGTTATGTTGAAATGAGATGCCTGAAACTTATGAATTAGTTACTCAAGTAACCAGTTTCAATTGGCATGCTCGACTCCCTTGACCTTTCATTCTCTGTTAGATGTGAAATACCATTAGTCCTCTCCGGTTTATCTTACTGGCTCGTTGCTTCCTCATTCTTTACTCTGGTTCTTAAATTAATACTTCAGGTACTGAAGCTTTCACAACAGTGATATCCCATTTATGAACTGTATGCATGATCTGTATTTCCCATGCCTGTCTGCCAGCAATTAAGGAAAAGAAAATCCTCTATTGGGCTGGCAAGAAAATGTGGCAGGGCAAGGTGGATAGTTCTTTGTTGTTAATGTTTTCACAAATTAGCATTGTACATTAAGAGAGAAACTATTTCATTAGCTAATTTATTGTGAAGGTACCAAGTGGGCACAAGAAGATCAACATAGAGACACAAAAGTGGATTATTAATTGCCGGAATTTTCTGATTTTAATTTGTAATCATGTCGTGTGATTAGTGAATGCCTTAGTACAATTAAGCAACGAGATTCCTTTTATTATTTTAAACAAAACAAAGTTAATACAGAACATGATACTATGACTTCTGTGGCAGAGAATAGTAGAAAATTGCTCTTCCAACTACCTGCGAGCTCAGGGCAAGGAGATCGTGCCTCATTGTTGCACTAAACAATTGCAAAAAAACATATTACTGCTTCTCGTTCAGGAATCTTTTTCCCCAATCAAACAACCATAATTGTGTGGATAGCCTGTCAGCATCTCAGTATCATTTCTGGCTTTCTTTAATCAACCATAATCGTCGATGGACGAGAATGATATACATTCAGATTATCCAATTATTATTAAAGTATTGTAGTGGTTAAAGACACGGTAGGAGAAGAAAACTGTGGCCAACTTTCAGTGTGTAAAATGTAAATGCCAATGAGTGATAGGCTATAATTCTCATCAGTCTCCCACTTGGAGTCCGCATTACAAATACTTATTGACCCTCTATACTATCGAATAAGCACAGTTTCCTGTCTGGAAACTCACTCTTTTGCTTCAGAGAGTCCAGAACCCCAGAAAACACACAAACATGCAGTTTTTAATGCGCCTGGAAAGAGAAAAGAGACAAAATGTACACTGTCCGCTCCTACTCTCAGTCTCTTTCATTCTTTTCTAATCTTAGACCTGAACTATGACAGCTGCTGAAGCCATTTTTCATTCCAGAAATATCTATGGAAAATATCATTAGTTTCTTGTCTCAGCTTCTTTTGCATTGTCAGAGAAGCAAGAGATCTTTCTATGCTTTGATTTCTCTTCTTTTGCTTTGTCTTTTAGCTTACAATAGTGCTGCTATATTCTGTATCCACGTCCCTTTCCCTGCAAGAATTCCGCCGGGGCCGGTGAGTTTCGTGCCGGAAAATGTCACTGGAGAGTCAAGAATGTATACTTCGGTGCAGTCTTCAAGAACACTGCCTTCTGCGGTGCTACAGTCAGTGAAAGAAGAGAGCTCGAGCGCAAAATTCAACACCCGTTTCCCCCTTCTGAGTAAGAACCAAAACCTGGTGGTTTTCACGAACAGAACCTCCATGCATCACCAGAAACGAAGGAAAAAGCACTGGCCCCATGTAAAGATTCTGGGGTCTGAAGATACGAAGCTGTTTGAAGCCAGAGTGATGAGGTTTTTCACACAGAATTCGTCGGATTCTTGGTGTAAGTTTCGGTTTTTTATGACTTGGATTTCGTCAGTGGAGTCTTTTGGTGATAGAGAGTTGTGCTCCGTGGAAAGTTTGTTTAAAGCGCATCCAAATGGCTGCTTGATCATCGTTTCCAGCTCACTGGATTCAAGAAAGGGGATGCAAATTTTCAGACCCTTTTTAGAGAAGGGGTTTAAGGTGACTGCAATCTCTCCTGACTTCAATTATTTGTTCAAGGGCACTGCTGCTCAAGGTTGGTACAACCAGTTAAAGCGTGGAAATGTGGATCCTGGAGAGGTTTCTTTAGGCCAAAACCTCTCAAATTTGCTTCGGATGGGATTGCTTTACAGGTTTGGAGGCACTTATGTAGACACCGATGTTATAGTTTTGAAGAGTTTTGTGGGGCTCAGGAATGTGATTGGAGCTCAGACTATCGATCTTGCTACAGGAAATTGGAGCAGGTTGAACAACGCTGTGATGATCTTCGATGAGGGTCATCCACTGCTTCACAAGTTCATTGAAGAATTCGCACTCACATTTGATGGAAATAAATGGGGTCATAATGGACCCTACTTGGTTTCAAGAGTAGTTTCAAGGCTGAGTTGGAAATCTGGATACAACATCACAGTGTTGCCGCCTATGGCGTTTTATCCAGTGGATTGGAGTAAAATCGGAAGCCTTTTTAAGGGACCTCAGAGTTTGAATCACTCGAAATGGTTGATTGCAAAGCTCAGGCAAATTCAGAGCCAGAGCTTTGCTCTTCATCTCTGGAACAAACAGAGCAGGCGGCTTAAGGTTGAACACGGAAGTATCATTGAAAACATAATGTTCAGTTCTCGCGTGATACCCCATCAGTCGTCCTTGCAGAATTCCGATGATAGGAAGAGGATATTAAAGGTGTGAATGTTTTTTACTTTATTTTTTTAAATGTTAAGTGATGGATCAACTCAGTCAACTAGTCATAGAAAAGTTGACAGATAATTCCCTTCTGACAACATTTTAGATCAATTCTTGTCATACTGGTTCTTGTTTTGTATGTATTTGTGGTGTATGCATCTGAATAGCAAATTGGACAGAGCAGTTGGCAAACAACTTAATGCTGGTAGTTCAGTCATGCCAAACCTCATACTACTACTTAGTTGAGACACAAATATTCCGTTCTCAGAAAGTTCCTGGTAGAGCGATCGAGAAACTAGTATTCTACGTGCTGTATTCATAGATCCATTACTTCCTGGATTTATCGTTGAGGTTATCTGAAGCTATGATTCAACTTTTAGTATCTAACTAGTGCTGGACCCCTTCTTCCCTCATCGGCTTCCAAAAATTTCCTTTCCCCATACGATATGGCACTGATTACGGCCTTAAGTAACTTTTGAAGAATGAAATCATACCAAACAGTTGACATTTAATGCATCAGAGAATTAAGATAATGTGTACTGTATTCAGGAATAGATACACAAAGTCAAGAAAGATTTCTGGAACTGTATCAGAAGTGGACGCAGTGCACATGCTTGAAACAAGAATAATTTCTATTTGGGCAAAAAGAATGTACAAGTAGATATGCAGTTTGGTTGGTGACAATCAAATCCAGAAACGCCAAAATTTATCTTCCGCCACCCACAAAAATAAGAAAAAGGGGAGGGGGGGGGGGGGGGAGAGAGAGAGAGAGAGAGAGAGAGAAAGATGATTGTTGGAGTGATGCCAATGCAAACCCTCACGCAGCACATCTTTCAATCGTAGTTTTTGAGTATGTTATCATCTTTACATCGGCAAACAAGCTCTGCTCTGATGTAATTGCTTCTCCATCAGATGCTTCATATCTCCAATCTCAACTTCACCTTCCGTCCAATGACTGTCATTCTGGAACAGCATTTCAATTTGCTCTAACGATTTCCCTTTTGTTTCTGGAACATATTTGAAAACAAAAGCAACAGAAAGAGCGGAAATTGCTGCAAACAGTAAGAATGTCCCTCCAACTGTTATTGCATGTGTAACGGATAGGAAAGACATTGCAACCAGGCCGCTACTTACTCTGCTTCCTACAGCACCAAAGGCAGAGGCTTGAGCTCGAAGTCTCAGAGGGAAAATTTCAGACGAAACAACCCAACAAATCGGCCCAATCCCCACTGAGAAGAAAGCTACATTAGCACAAACACATAAAATTGACAGAACAATCCCGATTTTACTATCTTCCATTGTGGAAAGAGTTACACCTAAAGAAAACAAACACACAGTCATTCCAATGGTACTAATGTAAAGTAATGGTTTTCTACCAACTTTGTCAATGAGAAATATGGCCACCAAAATGAAGATCGTTTTTGTAAATCCAACGCCAACTGTTGCGGCCAGGAGTTGAGTGTTGCCCTTAATGCCAGCACCCTTAAAGATCGTAGGGCTATAGTATACAGTGGCATCAATGCCTGTTATCTGTTGGAAAATCTGGATCCCACATCCCGTTATCAGCATCCTTCTGACGCCTGGCGTGGGATTCAGTATCTCATGCCATACTGATTTCTCTTCATATTTCTCAGCGTTTGCAGATCCTGCAGCTTCTTGAATTTCTGCCAACCTCTCGTCAACTTCACTAGCATTTTCGTTGGTTTTTAATAGCACAATCCGGGCTTCATCGACACGGTTTTGCATAACAAGCCATCTTGGGGATTCAGGAATAATAAACAGGGCAAAGGCTATAAAAACAGAGGGAAGGATTCCCACGGCAAGCATGATCCTCCAACTTATGTGTGAAGGTAATCCTGAAAAGCCATAGTTCGAGACATAACCAAGAAGGATACCTAAATTTATGAAAATCTCAGGGAAGGAAGTGAGTGATCCTCTTGCAACAGTAGGTGCTATCTCTGCAATATATACAGGTGCAATCATGACTCCGAAGCCAATCCCAATTCCAGCCAAAAACCTGCCGAGCATTAATACTCTGAAAGATGTGGCAAGAGCCATAATACCAGCACCTGATTGAAATATAACAGCTGCAAAGGCCATTGTCCATTTTCGGCCAATGGCATCTGAAGTTCTACCTCCCGCTAAACTTCCAAAAAGAGATATTATGCTTAAGATTCCGACAAAAACTTCTTCTTGGACCTCATTGATCTTCAAGTCCTCTTTAATGAATAAAATGGCTCCGCTCATTACCCCCACGTCTGAAAAATTAGCAAGCATCCTTGTGTTTCATCAGACAAGGAAATGAAAGATAAAGAAGGCAAAAACTATAATAATTCTAATACCATGTCTGTTGAGCAAACTTTTTGTCTTGGAGTAGATACCAGATGAAACAGTCATAACTGTTGAAAGCAACCACTGTTTTGCTTTGAGAAGAAGAAAGAATGCTAATTCAGGAAGCTAATCACATTTTTCCCAGATTAGATTATCTTTTGCTAAAAAAAACGACATATCACGTTTATACTCAAAAGTGCTTTGTGCCTGGTTTAAATTTCCTATTTCTTGCTGCTATTGGACAATGATCGGTTCTGAAAGATATGCTTTTTCTCTTTTGGTGCCATGAAAAGCGAGTTTTTCCTTTAGCTCTGTCAGTCCATTAGCCTCCATAACCAATTAAGCAATGTACTTCCAGGACAACCAAATCAAAGAAATAAGACAGAACACGAGTAAACATCAAAACTAGCAAAAGATTAAGAATCCTAAACAACAATAAAAGCAATCTAAAGCCAAAACGAAACACGAGAAAGGCAGATGCACAAACCGTAGCCAAGAAGCACAGAATTCAGAGATGCTAAGATGGCACAGGCCATCACATATTTGCTGCTGCCGCTGCTTTCTTTTCCATTTTCTTGTAATGGATGAGAAACAGAGACAGCCTCCTCCTCCTCCTCCTCCGCCGCCGTATCCGAGTCCATCCTCACGTACTTCTGCCCACGCTCCTTCCCATTTTCTTGGGCACCCATGTGCTATTCCTCTCTTATCTCTTTCTTCTGTTTCTAATTGTTTGCGTATATTGTAACATCAGCAGATGACAACATAGGAGGACGACGAATATTCCATGTGTGAATAATTTTTGGTCGGTGCGCTGCGGGTTAGGATTATTGAACATATGCTGGATATTTCAGAGGTTGTTCTAAACTCATTTTCTTGGTAGATCTGTTGACGGCTTGACGCTGACGGGGATAGGAAAAGGGCCGTGAAGAGAGGTTAGGTACGAAGGAAATGCACATGACAAGAACAAGTACTCTTATCGTTGATTTTGGAATTGTGGGTGATGGCTTTTGACTTCTACGGCAAGAAGCAATAAATGTCTTAAATATTACTAATTCTTATATGCATTTACAAGTCAACAATAGAAATAAATAAAATTAGGATGTAATTAATTTTTTCCTTTTTCTTGATGACTATAACTTTAAGGAACATCAATTTATATTTAACCAAGATCTCGGCTTAATTTAAATTATTTTCGTCTTCTCTTGCGTCGTTTTTTAGTTAAAATCACAATTCAACATGAAAAGAAAATCAACTACACGTGGATTATATACCACAATTATCATTATTATAGTTTTATGAGCAAATATGATCTATAAACTATAATTTAAAAGCATCATTTTAGTATTTTTAATATTTTTTGTTTGTCATTTTTGTTATTTTAATTTTGATTTTTTCTCTTTTTTCACCTTCCCATTTTTCTTTCTCTTCTTTCACTATTTTTTTTTAATAATTTCTCATAATTTTATTTGGCTTTTCTAATATTTTTATTTATGCAATTAAAATATATACTAGTTTTTATTATGGTTTAGGTATTTAGTTTGAAGGAATTGGGCCCAGCAAGGTAATATTGTACAGAAGGCCCACATGTTGAAAGCTTCACCTTAATGAGGTATTATTTAAAAGCCTAGCAAATATGTGTAGCCCAATGTATGAAGCCCAATTAAATTGATGGATGTTGAAGCCTAATTCTGAAAGCCCATTTTGTGATTTTCGACAATGGTTACGATGAAGGCCCAATTTGTAATGTGGCCCAGCTTTTTGATCCGCTTAAGAAACTTACGGGAGTATTTCGTTGTTCGTAGACCTTCATCGAGGTCCCCTTCCCATCCCTCTTTAAACTCTCGATACCAAAGGGCAGAGAATTGGCGAGCGAGTTTCCATTCTTATCTCAATTAGATTAGTCTTTAGATATACTGTGAAGAAAACTGAAGATGCCAGTGGAAGTAGCGAATGGCGTCGCGGAGAATATCACGCACCCCAACGGCGATTTGAAATCCCAAAACCCTAATGGTGCCGCTAAGAAATCGCGGGAGACCGAGCGGCGCAGGAGGCGGCGGAAGCAGAAGAAGAACAAGCAAAACGCCGCTGCTGGGGATGAAAGCGACACTGCTGCAGAGGACGCCAACGGCACCGCCGATGACGTGTCTAAAGAGAACTTCGATCCTCAGAAGGTAATTTGTAGTTTCGTCAGCGTTATGTTTCGTTCTTCGAGTTCCGAATTAGCGCGCATTTTGAGTGGCGCTGGATGTGAATATCGACGTTATTCTTTGATTTCATTGTACATCTGCAAATTTAGGGTTTCGTAAATTGACATTACTACCAGAAGGTACTCCGTTATACCTGTTGCATGCAATCCAACATGCTATTCTGGAAATGTAATGTAGTTTAGAAAGAGTTCATGTCAGGCCGTCATAATTTTTAGGAATCTGGCTTCAAAAATTTAAACTTACCTCGTTTGCATCAGGTTTTATCATAATGTGTTTCTTCTTAATTGATGAATGAATAGTGTTTAATACGGATACAGTTCAACTTATTTGTTTTTGGTCCACAAAATTTTGTAGGATGGTTGTAGATAAGGTAGATGAAATTACCAAGTTCCTCGAGATTTCACTTGAACTTGTTGATACTGTCTTTTTGTGGTTAAAAACTGACCAGGAATAGCGTTATAGTTTATACAAAGTGGAGCTTCTTAAGCGTTTGCTAATACACAAGTTGCAATCTACTTGCTCTCTAGCAGGAATAATGTTCTTACAAATCATCTTAGATGTTCAACGACTTTGCAATCTAAGACAGTTTTACAGCCAATGGAAGCACCTCTCGATCTTATTGTATTTCTGAATGTTGTCTTTCAATTTTCTTGGCTTCATGGGTTGCAATATCATACCCAAATGTGATTCTCCTGTGTAAAGAGCCAATAGAATGATAAACTGATTTCTAGAAGGAAAGTGGATTCAATAAGTTGAGGAGTTTAATAAGTTTGTTATTACATAACTTCGTCTTTTGTATTTTGTTAGCTGATTCTCTTGGAGATGCATGCTTTTTTGGGTGGATTCATCATGCCTTCTTCCAGAGCTTGTAATATTGGGTGATTGTTTTTTGTTATTATTATTATCATATATTTTCTTTTTGTGGAGTGGCAATCTTTGGAACCATTATGTGCAATAGGGGAGAAAATAATTCATGAGTTAGTCCCCTCTGTTTTCTTTTCTTGATGATCAATACCTATATAATAGTTGATTTTTGCTAATGTCAATTGTGATTAGCTGGTCTTGTGGACATATTTGTGTTTTTGATAATATTGATTTGAATATAATTGTGATGGTGGTGATAAGTGCACTGATTTAGTCATATCATTAGAGAGCTTAATCAAATTGTTTTCTCATATGTAAATGAACTTACCACCATTTTGTCTTATTAATTCCCAGGCTCAAGAACTTGTAGAGGTTGAGTATGTACCAGAAAAGGCAGAATTAGATGGCGTGTTGGATGAAGAATTCAGGAAGGTCTTCGAGAAATTCAATTTTATGGAAAGTGGTGTTACTGAGGTAAGACAGTATTCCTTTGATCTGTATGTTGTTTTGGTTCTTTGACCTGGAACCCCTTTGTCCTGGTTCTTTTCTTTTAATTATCTTTCTTCGGCACCATGGCTTCCCCCTTGTTTCTTCAGGAGAACGATAAGAAGGATGCTGCTGCTCCTGACGCTGCCAAGAAGAAAGCTGACTCAGATTCAGAAGAGGAGGAACAGGACACCCAGCAAAAAGAAAAAGGAGTCTCTAATAAAAAGAAAAAGGTTGCTCTCTTACAGTTGATCTTGTTGTATTGCCCTTTTTCATATGGTGGAAATGCATTTATGTCATATTTCTGTACATTCGTATGACTAAAGTGATGTTGCTTTCTTACAGCTTCAACGGCGTATGAAGATTGCTGAACTGAAACAGATTTGTACAAGACCTGATGTTGTTGAGGTAGACATCAACTTCTGTCATTGGTTATTTTCTGGATTGCAGCCTGTCTAGACTTTCTAAGTGGTTGATGATCTAAGTTATGCTGCTGCTTCTCAAATTTGAAATTGCATCTACGAGGTGACACCAATATATTGCAGAATCAACCAAATGGCCCGATTGTCTTAATGTAGTTTTGGTATCCGTTTGTGGGATAAATTGTATCTACCACCCTTTTTAGTCTTTGAACTAAAGTAAACACATGAGAAATCAAATTATGCTACTTCACCTTTTACACTTTTGTTATTGGACCCCAATCAATATTAATTTTCTGTTACATGTAAGCCCTTTCCACCCCCCGTGGAAAAGAACGAACACAGACAGACACTCACAAATTGGGCTTATCTTACACTGCGTGGAGTCCCTATTATAAGTTCTCGCAAAAAGGGTTTTATTGCTTGTTGATTCTTTTTTATTTTTACTATTAATCATTGTGTTGGTATGTGTCCATACTCTTCTAAGATGAAGGTGCTGTATATGTTGCTAGCTATAAAACCAAATCTTGGATGATTGTCAAAACTATTATTGTTGTCTATGGAGGGGATATTACCTGTGACTAGTAAGTATTAATTATGTAACACTTATTTTTATGACATTCTAGGTATGGGATGCCACTGCCGCTGATCCAAAGCTGTTGGTATATCTGAAGTCATATCGAAATACTGTTGCAGTACCACGACACTGGTGCCAGAAAAGGAAGTTTTTGCAGGTGAGCCACTGTGGCAGACGTTCATAGTTGGTTAAGTATATCTTGTATTACTATTAGGTTTGCACTAGTCCCATGTTGAAATGTTTTGAGGGGGCATGAGGGTTTAATTAAATAGTGGGTTTAGGGAAGAGTGTGATGGACAATAAGTTAATGAGGTTTGTCTTATTTGTATATATGGTTCTTGCAGGGGAGCTGCGGTGGCACCTGTGGAGCCTTGACATGTAGGTGTTTGCAAGGGGAACCTTGCATGATTTTTGTTCAATGTGTTTGCTGGTTTGGGTTGGGGTGTAGTCCATATTATGTTGCTTATTATATGTCCTTTCAGAGAACCTGGTCTAGGAACAAACCGTAATTTTTTGTAGCAGGATGCTGAGGAAATCTTTTCGGACTTGATATTCTTGCTTTCACTAATCTTAAACTAGCTGATGGCATCTCATACATATTGAGTGGACAACCCTAATTGGCACAATTTTTTAAATATGTAGGGACTTAAAACTCCTACAATAGTTTCCCTTAAATGTTGTGATGAAGATTACTGGTGGCATCATTATTTAAGTGAGAGGGTACTTCCATAAAGAAGAGAATTAGTTTTTGGAAAAATAGATATTATTTGTGGATGTCCAGAGCATTCAATTTGGGAAAAGGTTGCAATTAGTTTTCTTTAGGATTTTAATTATCTAATTTATTTCTAGCTTTTGTGCTTATAATTTGCATGCTGGTTTAATATCTATCTCATCCCCTCTCTAATTG